>NW_017100941.1:1501315-1509053 GCF_001263275.1 Habropoda laboriosa
TCAAGTGAGAATTTCTGCGGTTCAATGAACATTACCGCGCGAATTCGTTCGACACCGGCGCGACACGGTTTCCCTCCTCGTAGTGGGAAGAAGGTCTTTCTTATCCAGTAAGTGTGAACTTCCACGCTGTTTTCCTGTAATCTTTTTTGTCATTCGTTCATGCTGCGTTACCGCGAGATCTCTTCGAGTGAAGGTTAGTGGAGTAATTTCGGAAAGTAGGTGATTTAAAGAGATTGAAAGTGGATAGACGTATATCGCGAGAAATGTTACGGGAACATGCTCTCTTTCGACGATTTCACCGATTAGTGGGGCATTGTAATTAAGCGAAAGCTTTACTACTTTGTGTAATCTATAGGTTCGGTAATATTCGAATAAAAGAAATTACGATAATTTACAAAACGAGTGCTGAAGTAAGATTTTTGATAAGGATTTGTTTTTATACCTAAATGAATATTTTTGAAGTAATAGCAGAGCGAACTGAATATTCTTAAAGTAATCCAAATAGTGAGAAATTTTTTTTTAACGGACTGATTTCTATAAAACTCTTAGAAAAAATTTAGTATACACTCACTGTTCATCTTATAAGTGATCTAACGTAATCATCGTCAGGATGCATAATGAAAGAAAAGTATTCATGAGTATTTATAATTATCGTATCTTTCTAAGAACCTAAAATGTAACAATCAAAATTTCCAATTTCAAATTTAATTAAAAAATTTATCATTCAAAATTTCCTTTATTAAATTTAAAAAACCTTAATTTCAAATGAACTAAAATTTCAGAAAATCAAATCTGTTATAACATACGAAAAATATTAAAAAACGAATCGCCACAATTGTCCAAAGAAAAGCAATACAAAACTCCAAAATTCCAAAAGAAAAAGATTTCCACCAGAGAGACGTGTTTACTTCACCGAATTCTGTTCGAAAATTTTCTGCCTACAGTCGAAAGAACCGAAAACTGCACGCATAACAGATGCATTCCAAAAAAAAAAAAACCACGAAGAAGCAAATTAAACTCGTTGGTTAATTTATCACCGTAGGAAATTGGCAAAAAATTCACAGGTCTTGAAAATTCCGAGCACAATATGTATATTCAGAAAGCATGTGAACATTCGAAACTGCGTAACTTCCTTCGTTGAATCACGCCTCGGGGCAATTAACATGCTTCGTTACCAAATGATCGTTTCGTTTTGTGAGTTCCTTTAACGCAACAGACGCGTTCCCATAATCATTGTTCCCGATAATATTGGGAAAAAAAGAGGCGAGCCTAAATCAGCCTTACGAAGAGCCTTCCACGGTTGTATCGAAAACGCTTGTGGCCAGTAATAAACACATTGTACCACGAATAAGTCAGGCGAAACGCAGTTAACCTTTTTCTCACGTGCCACTACGGAAGTTGTTAGCGAGCAACTGCTCGTTACTGAAATTTATTATTTTTCGTCTCATTAGCATGCGGACAGAGGGAAAAAGTGGGACGGCTAATGATACGTAATACGTAATTGACGATGTGTCGTTGCAATGCCGCTGTTGTTCGGGCCACGTTACTCATCCACGTAATCATCGTTCGGTGCTTACGCACAGGCGATTATACAATCTGTAATAGATTTTCTTTCTGCTATCCTTCCATGGAAAGGTGGAATTTTTACGACTTTTGCATTGGCCGCGCTTGCTCCACCGTTCTCTATTTTATTCCACTTTTTTGCGCTGATTTTATTACAAGTTTAGCGAAGATAAATGGCTGGTATAAATATGATTTTAAATACTCGTTACAGTGAAACGCGTTTCTAAGGATTATGAAATTAAATTAGTACTTCAATTTCTTTATTGTAAATAAAAAATTAACACTTTAAATTATGGGTGTCTTGCTCCATATTTAAAAAAATAAGGGACAGCCTTGTATTTCGACTGAATATTTTATATTGTACTTCTATCTTAATTTATTCACCGTTTAACGATCAAATTGAACACATATGCATAGAGCCTTTAGACTAAAAATTCCAGCATGCAACACTATTTCCATCGAATGTTAACTTTATGAAACATTTTCTGAATAAGACGATATGTAGTTTATGTAAGTAATATTCTTCTCGTTAATCAAAGGTAATACTGATTCACAAATAGCTATCAATTTCATATTCTACACACAGCAAACGCTCCATTCTTCGTTTGACTTTTTCTCTGTTATTGCCTTTCACTTAAAAGGAGCAAAGACCTCTACCATAGCAACAAAGTAAAATTCACGAAAATCCAGCATCTCTTGGTATAGTACGATTTCTGATTCAATTAACTGCTTATACAACGATTGATCCACCACGTATCTATCCGATGACTGACAATGAACGAGGTGAATCCGTGTTTAGTCAGAATTCGACGTGATTCAAAACACAAACACAGAAGTAAATTGTACCGACCGTTGGTAATTACGTAAACGAACATTACAATAACCAAACAGACAGGAACTTATTTTCGAATTCGCCGATCGGCTATCCGTATCTCGCAGCGATTCTTGAATAATGCATTAAGAGAGATGAGATGAATCAATAGGCTCCGAGCGAACATCGTCGTTTCGTTTCTTTTCTTTACTTTCTTTTTCTCCCCTCTTCTTTCTCTCCCCTTCATAACGATCAAACGAACGAATATGGTGGGCGGACTGGTATCTCGTTCAGCGTGTTTCTTATATGAAATTCTTAAGTGGTACTACAGTTAATCGCCGTAACGCAAACGTCGTTTCATTTTTTTCCATCCTACCTCCCTTCTTAACCCCTTACGTCTTTTAATAACTGTGTTTTCTGCCCGTCATTTTTCTCTCTCTCCCGGAGCAAACCCCGTTCCTCTTTTGTAGCCACGCGTTATTTTTGTTACACTGTCCTTCGGCTGGTTTCGCGCAAAAAGTAATTAGAAATGATCGTGTTCCTTTTTTTGGCCACGATCTCCTACCTACCCTACCGACCGAGCTCTTTTGCCCCCCTTTGGCTCGCGTTAAAAATGCGTGCGGCTCGTTCGGGAGGATCCCCGTGGTTAACCCTCTCGCTGCGCAGGATTTTAGCGCGTAACGCGAGTGGCGGGATGATGGGTGTAAGATTGAGGCCGCAAAATCTTTCGTTTTCACGTTTTGCGACTTTTAAAGAATTTTTAAATAAAAGTTTCGAGTTTTTAAATTTCTTTTGTTAAATTAAGGGGGAAAGGGGTAAAAGAGAAGAATTAGGGATTAAATTAAGGTGGAAGTGCGCAAAAGAGAAGAATTAGGGATTGAATTAAGGTGAAAGGATGCTAAAAGGCGCCAAGGGTGCAGCGCGGGAAAAATTCAAAATGCCTATAGACGCCAAGAACCGCGCGGGAAAAATTCAAAATGCCTGCAGGCGCCAAGCACCGCGCGAGAAAATTTTCAAAGCGACTACAGAAAGCAGTGAAGGGACTAAAAAACCTTTCGATTCTCGAAACTCAGAGATTGTAATGGTGATATAACCGAAATTAATATAATATCATCGTGGTTTATATTTTAATACAATTCACAGTAACATTCTATAGAGTTTTTATTAAAACAATTACTTTCGAACTATAGTAGTTAGCTTTCTCACTTATGCATAAATTTGTAACGAAGATTAATTCAATTTGGTCTCCACTTTCAAATTAATCTAAATACAAACTGTTAATGTTGCTTTCATTTCACGTTCTCCTATATTTACTATTTATTTGATAGCCTAAGTTTTAGCAAGTAACTACATCAGTATGGAATTTTAACGAGAATAAACCAAAGCTTTGTAGGTCAATGTAATTATTTCTTAAATTAAAATTTAGTTAGGTTAAGAAAACTTAGTTATTTCTCCAAATAAGTTTTGTTTTCATAAATTACGAACGGTAATTAAACCTAATATTTATCTTCAATATTAGTACGATGATTAGATAAATAATTATTAAATACCATTTGGAACATTTGGAATTACATGTGACGTGTTTGTACAGTTTAATTAATATACAAGAGAAAAATAATAATTTGACGAAAATTCAAGTTCAATGTTGCCTTACTTCCTCTAAATCAAGTACATGAACAACCTCAACTTATCTTCACCAGTTTAAGGAACAATTGCATGTATACAGCGAAACCGGTTATACCGTGCACTCGAAGCACGATAGAAAAATAAATGCAAAGAAAATGACGAAAGAATTGCATTTTTTCAGCTTGTGTGTCATGTATTCAGTATACCATAGCATTACACAAAATCTCTTTATTTTAAAAAATTATTTTATATTTTCAACGTTTCAATTACTAAAAATTCATTTTACCAATTTTTCAACTTTCTAAATAACTTATGTAACACCTTAAAATTGTTTTGACTCACTTTTACATTTTTCAAACGACAATGATAGGTATACGTATTATAGAAGTAATTAATGGTATATAATTGATAAAAATTTATATTTTCAAAAGATAACAGTACTCACGCATCTTTTCTTCATCAGCTACGACGAATCGTCCGTCAAGCTTCTCCACTCGCGAGAATACACGCGGAATCGGTCATTTTCGCGGCCGGAAATCGCGCCGCACGAGAAACACTTTTTTCCCCTTTTCGCGCGACCAAGTGCACTCGTATATTATTCAGCAGTTCCCAAGCGTGCTGATGTGTATTTCTGCGCGTTACACCCGGTCAGAACGCTTTCGGCGTATGAATATTTCGCGCGTGTCCCAAATAAATGTGTTCCGCGTGTATAAATATTCAACCAACGCGCGGCGCTCTTCCTTGAAACGATTTACCCGCCTCTTCCAACGATCATCGTTGCTGTTCCATCCATTTTTGTTCGTCGTACTTTTTCTTTCCTCTCACACACACAAACAGACGCGCGATGTTTTTACACTCGTCTCGATTAACGTCGCACTTTTTTCACTTCGTTCCTTCGACCTCTGTTCTGTTTCGATACACTCTCGCGTTCGTCTGATCTCTCGATCGACCGTGTCAACAGAACGCTTCGATGGAAATGCCGTGGAAACCGAACGACGAATCCCTTTCCATCGTTAGAACTAATGATACGCTGCGCAAGCGGAGCAATTTGCATGACCGTGTTTCGTCGAGTCGCTCCTTCGTCGTTTCTCTACGACAAACGTTCACGTTGTTTTGCGCCAGAACACGTTCACACGTCCAGAAACTGCTGTCTTCCCAGTAGCTAGGCTGCGTAACGTTGCAGCCACATCGAACAGGCGATTCGAGTCATTAAGTTGCCGATCCTGCGTTACCGTGGAAACGAATCGTTTAGCCCGCGCGAATCACGTTTATGTCGTGATTGTCGAGGAGGTTCCCCGGTGTGACTTCGTCCTTTACACTGTACGAACTGTATGGATGGTTAAGTTTTATTGTCGTTGTTCCCACCGATGCGTGTAATCGACACTCTGATCGCTAGATTAATCGTATCAGCGAGATAAAGATATTTTGGGAACGGCGATTATAAATAATTATGACGATAATGAAAATTTCAACGATAAATTTCAACCGATGTAAATTTTATGTAATAGGTACTTCGATCTACTTCGATACTTCGATATTTCGATCTATTTAACTTCACGAGTGTATGAACAACGCATATGAATTGACAAAGCTTCGTTAGTTACGTAACGATCGAATTAATCGATCGTGGCATAAATTTGAAGAAAGTAATCACTGAAATTCATTTTAATTTATGTGTTTCCAACTAGAATCATTCGAAACGTAAATTATTTTGTTTGCCTTTCTCAGTTAATAAATTTCGTATCGCACTTTTCGATCTACTTCGATACTTCGATCTATTTACGTCACGAGTGTATGAAGAACGCATATGAATTGACCAAACTTTGTTAGTTACGTAACGATCGAATTAATCGATCGTAGCATAAATTTGAAGAAAGTAATCACTGAAATTCACTTTAATTTATGTGTTTCCAACTAGAATCATTCGAAACGTAAATTATTTTGTTTGCCTTTCTCAGTTAATAAATTTCGTATCGTACTTTTCGAAGTAATTATTGTCCACTTCGCACTTTTCCCGCCACAATTGTCAATTAGAAATTCCTTCGAATTCGCCTTGTATTCACGGGAACCGTGAATTTCACATACTACACAGAGTACACGATAAACACACCTCGTCCCGAGTCAAAGTACCGAATCACTTTAATCGCGCACAATTCACCTTCGAAACACCTGTTCGTGTCGGTGTGTCACGTGTCTTTACGAGGACACACGAACGTCTGTTTACCATGCGAACAACGCGACCGAGTCGAACGGCGCGTCGCGGCGACCGAGTAATTAGATTCCTGGTATTCCGTGATTCTCATTCCCTGCGATTCCTTATTACACAGATTGCAATCTGTTAATTACACATTAATTAGCAACGTCGGCTTCCGTGCACGGTTTCTGCGCGATCTTGTGGCGTCTCATAGCGCCGATGACACGTAAGAATGCTTCAAACCGGCTGCTAACGGTCCAGCCAGTCGGTTGCCCGCGGTGTAACCTAACCTACGATCAACAAAACAGTTCCACTGGTGACCTTTGCAATTTCGTCGTTCACTAGCGGCAAGTCCACAGCGTCGTTAGAAATCAGCGCGCGCAGCTTTCCATCGGTATTAACGGAACGAGTGGCTAAAGCCAGGCCAATAGGAACGCTTTTAAATCTCGAGAACAATACCCGGTCCTTGGCGGTCTCCAGGTAGGGAGATTTTCGGTTTTCTTACGAGCAGCGTGAATCAGCCGGCCTTCGAGCGATGCAAATGCCTCGCTTCTGCAACCAGACGCCGGCGTAATACCACGGGAATGGAACACGTGACACAACGTTCAGTCGTAGTTTGTCTTTCCGATTGCAACCTCGGTGACGAGAAAACGAGCCAGATTAGGATCTCAGGATACACCTGCAGGCTTTAAAGTTGACCGTGGTTCGAGTTGGAATTTCGAGTATTCCTCGCGAGTATCTTCTCTGGATTACACGAAACGGTTATTTCAAACAGGCCTGTTCCGATTCGGTTACGTTCCAAAGCCAAAAACATCGTAGTGTTCGATTCTGCGCAATGTGGTCCACAGCTCGACCAATCATAAGTGAGACAAGAAGCTACCAGTCAACGCAGTATGTACAATTCTTCACGAAACAATTAACAGCACACCACATTGGCTAAGATTCGTTCGACGTAATCGATCGAAACACGACGAACTAAACGCGAAGTCCTCACGTGTATCGGTCCGCGCATAAATCAACGGCGAGGCGAAGGCAGAAACTGTTGAAATCGGCCGGTTGGAATCCGGTGCGTCGTCTCCGTGGCGCTCTCTCAGGTGAGAGGGCCGAAAGCAGCGCGGGCAGGTAATCCGAGCCGCGTTCCGCTCGTTTCTCGGTTGTTCCAGGAGAAGCTCGGAATGTCCGGTGAGCTAGCAAGGCGGCGTGGCGAAGCAACCGAGCCACAGCGATCTCGAGAGGCCGTCTACTCGCGACTACTCGCCCGTTCACTCGCTCGGAGACGCGAAACTTCTGCCGGCGCTGGTGGCCGCGTGCCGGCGTACTGTAGCAAGCACGCGTCTCTGTGTGCCTCTGTCGCTGCGTGCTGCACGCCACTACCTTCTCGCGCCAAGTAGGTACGGAGTATACCTACTCTCCGGGTCGTCGTTAGTTGTCGACCACTTGGCGACCGTTCGGGACCGTAAGGTGGGGGCGTGTACCCGCCACCTCTGTGCTCCGCGTATATACACGCTGAGGAATTTTACTACGGGCCTTTATCGCGATACGCC
>NW_017100941.1:1509112-1526596 GCF_001263275.1 Habropoda laboriosa
GGAAACTTGGTTGCGCACAGTGGGACAGAAATGAAAAGAAGCGGGAAAAAATTCATATTTGAAAGACGAGTCGTTTTTGCTTGCTATCCATTTATTATGGGTTACGTAATTTAACGTTTTCTATAGTAGTTACTTGCGCAGCATCTCTTTTCTTTATACTTTTCGCGTTAACGTTTTAAGTAATATTTCTATATCTACATGTTATATTTAGGTGTTCGAAAAACGATTTTTTTGTCGTTTCTATAAATTGATACTTTATTGTGTGAATTATATATCTTTTCATTGAAAGTAGCTCAATATTTAAGTTGAATAAATTGACATATTCAATTTTTTCACATTTTCTTTATTTTTTGTTTGACGAATCATAGTGTGATGTCATTGGGCGATGACTTTGAGAACGACGGGCATTGTTCACGAAGCGTTACGAACGTTGGAAACCTTGAATAAAGGAGGGTAGAGAAGTAGTTGACATTGGTGGAATATTGTAAAATTTTATTGTAACAGTTGGTTTTTGGCAAATTATGAGTAGATTGGGATGGTGTTTTATGTTTGTATAGGATTGGAGGGGAGAATTGATTTCTGATATTTATATCTGTGTTCTAGATAAGATAATGAATATTTTGGCTGCTGTATTATTTGTGATGTAAATATTAGGTTAGGATTGTGTAATGATTGTGTAGTAGTAACTCTATTACAATGTTTCGGGTTTTATTTACTTAAGATATCATGTACCTGCTTCATGTTTATTGAGCTTTAATGAAGTTAACCTTTTTGTGTTTAATAATATTTTTAAATTACTGTTAATAATATATGCAAAAATAATTTCTAATAAATTTATAAATACGTAAATAATATGGAATTCATATATTTCCAAAATTGAATGGCTTTAAGTTGAAAAAATATAATATATTATATGGGAAATTAAAAGATTCATTATATCACGTTTTAAGTTGTAATGCTTTAATGACAAACGAATTCTTTGAAATAATTTTAAATAAAATAGGTAAAATAACTAAAAATTGTAATAAAATTTTTCTGAAATACACAATAGGAATGTACAAACTAGGAATGTGTAAAATTGGCTTTATCTTTAATCTTCTTTTGAAAATAACTTTTCATTTGTGAGGGATAGACAGTGTTTACTCTGTTAAAAGGTCATAGATTAAAACCTGAAGGGTTGTAACGGACATCTGGCAGGTAAAAGGTTGTTATTGGAAATATCCCAACGAAAGGTTAATACTCTAAACCAGGAAAGCCATTCATAGAAGGTTATACCTACAAGGAGAATAATATTTTGTTTCCAGAATCTTTCCATTACAGTATGGACTTAAAAATTCTACAAGAGACTAGCTTCTAACATTGGAAATATTGTTACCTATTATCCTAAAATATTGTAATATAAATTTACACAATGTCTGCTTAAAAAAGTGCAATTTGTAAGAATGCAAACATCTCTAAAACTTTTCAGGCAATTACTGGCTATTTTTTATGGTGTTCTGAAAGAATGCAAAACTTTTCTAAAATTTTACCAGAGTAAAATTAGGAAATCAGAATTTTATTAGAATAAATTTAGAAAATTAGAATTTTATTAGAATGAAATTTTTACAAAATTTTTCAAATCATAATTTATCATTTAGCGTCTCCTAAGATCAATCACTGTACACAAATATTAATTTCTCAAAGGCTGAAAATTTTTTACAGACACAAACAAGCTTCCAAGTCGACTTTGCAAATATTTTGCGAATTTAAAAATCGTTCCTTTTCACTTCTACGCAATAGGGAATTTCAAAAGCTTTAACGTGTACTGCAGTTGTATTATCAAACGTCTCGATAATCATTTTATCGACACTCGTGATTTATCGTCATTTTTCTCAATGCAGAACCGATAAGCATTATTATATCTGGCTTTCTGGTTATTAGTAAATGAGGCGTGTCGGTCATGTGCATAACGATTACGACAAACTGGTTTCCCTGTTAACACGTTCCTTAAAAAATCGCTACTATATCGCGTAATTTATGCTCGACCTCGCCAAACGTTGTCGAATATTTGACGGACGCTTCGGATGATAAAACTGCGGAAACGTGTACCGGTTTCTGCCCGATTGTGCATCCAAGAATTCTACCGCGAGGTATTGACAACATTCTCGATAAATCAATCGAACACAAGAAAGTGGAAGAATCCACTCTGAAAAAAAAAAAAAAAAGAATTCTAGAACGATAAATCAATAAATCGCAAAAGATTTTTCTGTTAATCTTGCACTTCGATAAATAAAAATTCGAGAGACGATTTTATCGTTCAAAATGCAAATTTCACTGAAATTTTTCAAACTGTACATTTGTATTCTTCTTTTTTTTTTTTTTATCATTGAATCACACCGTGGCTTTTTATATAATGTGATTCAGCTGTTATTGTTGTCTCGCTGCGATAATTTCAAAGCGGCGAAGTTAGGGAATTTTTGCAACGGAAATAAAAAAAGCTGAAGTGTCTTCTAAATATAAAAATCGCATTTTTCCTCTCGTATAGGAGTAATGTAGTTCTTGCACGTGACGTCACAGAGATATTCGAAGAGCTGCAAAAACTTATGCTACAGTTTTATCGATTTTTAATCGCTTTGTGTAACTTCGAGGAGATAAAAAAATTCATGAAATATATATTTCTTAGTGTTATCTTTTACACGGCGGGAAATAATCGCGCAACCGTAAAGTTATTGTAACCAAAGAACCGAGAAATTTTTACCTGAGCACTCTTACACAAACGTTTTTGATACGAATAATTTTGATTGGAATAATTGATAGGAATAATAAAATCGTAAATGTGAAAAATCGATTTTCTCTTCCTTTTGAGAGAGTGCTACGAATTTTGTATTTTTCTATATTTTTCACGAGGATAACGAAGCACCATGCAATACTAATTATTTAGCACTATAGAAATTTTATATTTACCCTAATTCTTCATTTATTTATTATTTATACTGTATTCTATATTTTTCCACGAAGATAACGAAACTCTATATAATAAACTATTTAGTATCTATTATAGATATTTAATATCTATACTAATTACTCAGTATCGCATAGTGCTTCGTTATCTTCGTAGAAAAATATAAATTACTGAAATACCGAAAAATGTCAAATTTATCAACACTAATTATTTAGTGGAAAATTGTATAGGAAAGTATGTAGAATAATTATGCAGAAATGTATATCTCTTAGTAACCCCAAACAATCTTCAAAAATTCCAACTCTCACTTCACACCCAATATTCCATCAAGCAGTGACGCAACCGATTATGTTAAACGAACAATAAAATAAGGCCACTGGTATGCCGATTACTACGAACACGCTCTTATTCATGTTACGCGACTACCGACGATAACGCTACTAGGAAGATGCTATCAGTCGGCGGGTATTCGACGACAGTTCGAAAGCATAAAAGCATAACGAGGCGTACCGGTTCTTCTACCGGTTATATGCCAAGGAATTTCACTATAAGCTTTATCGCCTTCAGGTTTACGCGTCGCAGCTTCGTTGTCCTGGTATTTCTTTGCCGATATCACTGAAATAACGCATAAGGAAGTTTACCCAAACACTGGCTAGATATATCCCTATCATTTCCCCGTTCGAGTAGACTTTTCCCTTTTTCTATTTCATCTCAGAACAGAAGGGGTTGCATCTCGTCGATAATTAACACAACTTTTTCGACATCGTTGTTCGCCCAAGATTTGCCAAGTATCCGAGGGAATAACGGTGGACGCACAGAGGGGAATGTTAATGAATTTCAGCGATGATTACTGCAACACGCTATCGTGTAAAATTACTCGAGATACCGCGGGAATGATACCCGCGTAATTTTCAACGAGGCGAGAATGGAATATTGTAAATAGGATATTAACCAAGTGGATATTTCCGGTGTTTGTGGTGTCCATTTTAACGGATACACGAAGGGGAATTAATTGAACGATTGAAAATTTTCATAACGTTCGTTGTGATTTGTGAATTGACGAATTTAACCCTTTGAACTCGGAGATCTGCTTCTACTGTGGGAAAGCAGCTTGTGCTAAAGAATTAAGATTTATTGCCTTTAAGGTAGGTGAAATTTTTTAAAACGAACATGGGAATGAATTAGACATATATTCACGAATATAACTATTTCACTTCAGTATTTAATGTATTTTTATATTATTCAAGATTTTGTAATGTTAAATTAAAGGTTGCTTCTTCTTTGGGAGGCCCGTAGACCTGTTTTTCTGTAAAATATCGGCTTTAAGAGAGCTTCGATGAACTATTTGCCAAAAGCAAAGGGTTAACGTCCGTAAAATTTGTTTCATAGGTCACTGTGAAATTTTCACAAACTTGCTAATTTCTTCCTACTTTAATCTTAAGATTATTGAAACATTATGACAATAATAATAATAATAAAATGGTTAAAAAATATTGTCTATTTTACTTACGTTGAATTTTGAATAAACACCTCACTGACAAATGTTTAAATAATAATCCACTTTAAATTACTTTACTACTGCGCTGCACAAAGTCGTGTTTTAAACCAGCGGTGTTGTAAAGCAGGTGTCAAGGGAAAGCTGTTCGATATCATGGAGAATGTACCATACATCTTTTAAACCTTGGCAAAGGTCGGGAGGTCTTCCTTGAAGGTTTTCGGAGTGACGAAGGTCGCCTAAAAATAATGTCGCCCTGACCTCTTACAGGTTTCGTCAAAAAAAAAAAAAAAAGAACCTCTTTGGTTTGTACCGGGTTTCCAAGCATGAAAACGATACAAAGGCTATTTTTTTTATTTAAGGAAAACTTTGCAAGGTAAAAATTGCTTTACGTGAAATTAGGAATTTTGCTGTACTTAGGAAATAAGGAACCAAGTTTTTCATACTTGTAAGCAGATTCTGTTAAAATACTGTGATCGTATTATCGAAGAATATTCCTTATCAGATTAGATATTGCAATTCTCGAAAATGATAAAGGCACGTTCTTCTTATCGGCGAATTCTTTTTGTCGCAGAATTTGTATATTAAAAATAGACCGGCAGATATCGAAAACAAACACAGAAAATTGTTTAATGATATGTAAACTTGATATGGTAGCGATCGTAAAAAGTATCGCTTCGAATGAAATGTGATAAGTTTAATTCGCCGAGTCTTAGACAAACAAGCTTTGGAAATTAGCAGGTTAGTAACGGTAATGAAACTAATCAGAGACACAAGTGAAATGTAATCAATTTGTAATGCGATGGTGATAAAATATAATCGATATATTATCTTCCAAAAGAAATTGAAAAAATGTCTAATACCACAAACTCGAAGGTAATATAATCAATATATTATGTTCGATAAAATTTCTAATACCGAAGACTCGAAGATAATATAATCAATATATTATATTCGAAAAGAGCTGGGAAAATTTTCAATACCAAAAACTCCAAGGTAATATGATCAATATATTACGTTCGAAAAAAGTCGACAAAATTTCTAATATCTACCAAAAACTCCAAGATAATATAATCAATATATTACTTGGGTGGATTGAAAAGTTCACGGCCTAAGTATGAAGGGTTGCAGCTAAGTGCTTGTAATTTTTACCGAATAATATGTAATTAATTGTGTACTAATGTATACAGTTTCGTGTCTCTGTCGTCATTTTTCTCCCTTTTAGAGCTAGTGAAGTAGAGGTATTTGCAGTAGATGGAGTAGAGATGGACAAAATTAGAAAACGAACAGCGATCCAATACCTGAAGATAAAGGACCCCGCTTCAAAGATCATTCAAGGACCTTACAAAAATTATTCCAAGTCCTTGCGGTGATGTCCTTTGTCACCAGGTACTGGATCATTCCTCACTTCTCTGTAAACACCCCTACTTCACCAGCTGTAAAAGAGAACAAAAGACCGACACAGCCACGAAACTTCGTACGTCGGTACACAAATGATCACAGATTACACCTTAAATCTTCTTCCCATTTAGGCCGCGAACTTTTCAATCCGCCCTCGTATGTTGGAAAAATTTTCAATAGCAAAATCTCGAAGGTAACACAATCGGTATATTACATTGGAAAAGTGTCGACAAAATTTCCAACACCAAAAACTCGAATACAACGTAACCAATATACTACGTTCCAAAAATTTTCCAAAAACTCAAATAAAACCCAAGTCGTTCGATTAAACCATCATCGTTTTCCACCGTCCAGCATAACGATTTATGGCGTTCATTTTCCACGTGACGCAAAAACCGTACCGCGACACGATTTCAAAGATTTATACAAACTTTCGCGAATACGATGCCCTTTTGATAAATGAAACAACCTCTACACACACACATACATACCGGTACAAGATTTAAGGCGTTCCTCCTCTCCCAAATTTAATGCTTTCGAACTTTCGCCTGGTTCGTTTTCAAACAATTTGGGTACGCGTGCGCTGATACGCCTCTCTCGAACGCACCGTTCCGCGAAACTATTCGGAAATGATGTCTCTCGACCGAATTAGCAGACGCTGCTTATAGTCGAATAACGGATAAGCCTGAGGTGATTGCACGAATCACTGCCTCAGACATCCGCGAACCATCGAGCATCGCCGACTTCAAGTGTCGAAGGGATACGTGCGATGCGTTTCGTGTGACGTCCGTGTACGCATTAGTATACACGTGCAACGTGTTCCCCTGGATAAGATAACTGTGACCTTCGATGTATAGCCACGTGAAACGACGGACGGTAATGAGTCTTCGATCGTTGCGGACTTCCGGTTTGGCAAGAGGCCGCTACCATTTTTCTTTCGCGGCTCGAGTAATTTGCTTGTCGATACCGAAGTGTGTATGGAATTTCTCTGCTGTGATTGGTTAATGTTTGTAGTGA
This sequence comes from Habropoda laboriosa, assembly GCF_001263275.1. NCBI lineage: Eukaryota > Metazoa > Arthropoda > Insecta > Hymenoptera > Apidae > Habropoda > Habropoda laboriosa. The sequence goes on from NW_017100941.1 coordinate 1,515,967, forward strand.
TAGCAATTTTTTGATTGGGTTTTTAAAAGAGAAATGTAATACTGTAATATTGTGATTAGAGTATACGTGGGAAGATTTGAAATTATTTAGAGATGTTAACTGCTGGAGAGAATATAGTTTTGGAATGTTTTGGTGTAATTAGTTTCGAGTATGAATATGTATTAAACGAATATTGTTAAAATTAATATTTTCTTCTTCTAATTAAAGGTAATGTACTGGAAAACGAAAAATGGCCTAAGTTAGTGGTCATATTAAATTAAGAGTAATTAGTATGCTAAAATAAAAGTAATGAAATAATAGGATTTTTTGTGAGATAAATTGACAAATGTAGAATTAAGATAAACTTCAAATCTCTAAAAAGTTAGCAGCAGATTTAATGTCGATGAAAAGTGGGAGGTGATTCCAAACTTTTGGCCGGTAGTGCAGTATGTATGTCTAACAATTTAAAATATTTTAAATATATTAATTGTTGCAAGGAAAATAATGTTGTAACTGTAATTAATTTTTGGCACAAAGATAAATTTCAAGTTAAACAAATATTGTTAAAATTAATAGCATTCTTTTCTGGAAACGAAAACATGGCCTAAGTTATAAGTAATGTTAAATTAAGAGCAATTAGCACACTGAAATCTGTATTTTCTATTTTCTATTCTACGTAAATGAGTATTAAAAAATTCTGCTCAATTGCAATCAACAATTTTTATCCACTTCTGCTTGGCATTTAACGCTTATTAACCAGCTTTTGTTATTATCGTCTTCAAAGGGAACAAACAAAATTGGATACGCAATTTTGTATAACGAACTTCTGGCTTCGTCTCAGAGCGTATAATTAAAAACCGGAAACTGGATATTTGAACGTTGTTTAACGATGGTAAAACGATGGGTTTAATTAATGTACCGACATTTAGCTGTAAAACCTGCGTTCGTTAATCAGTAACCGATAACAATGGTTCGTCGCAGAAAGTCATGAAAGAACTTTATTCAAGTGAACCATTCGTTTCACACAGACATCAAACAGACGTGGAAATAATCTTAGAAGTTGATAATATTTTTCAACAGGCTATTCAAATATTCGCTATTAATTAGATTTATATTCGTTGGACTTTAACTTACATCGTGTGCCTATAAAAGAAGACTTGTAAGAGAAACTACTTCGATCGGTATGAAAATTTATGAGTCATATTACGAAGCTTCTAAAGTTGCAACAATATTTTACGACTGACAAGAAATCGTAGATAAAGAGGTGCGAAAGTGATTTAGTATTCCGAGTGCATTCGTAGCAATTACTACCAACATTCTTCTGAACGTAAAACTTTCTCTACTTGCTGAAAATGTACTTTCATCTTGTTGAGCTTCATTTCTAATATGTTTCTCATACGTTGGAGTGGTTTTAATGCATAAAATCTTTGAAATTACTGCGAAGATTAAGCAATAAAATATGAATTTACTTAAGAACTGTGTAAAATATGTATACATGTAACGTTGCCAAATTGTAAATAAATATTTCAAAATCTAGAATTTCTTAATTTATTGTTAGTCTCATTTCATTCACCTGAACTTTTACCTTGCAGTATTTCTGCGTTATCTTTGAGAATTATTTACCCTGAACTTTATAAAATAAATTTACCCTTTTAAACTGAATTTCATAAATGATTACTACTTCATTTTCAATTTAACTTCATAAATAAATTTTCTTCGTGAAATAAATATGATTACAGTTGAAAAAACTAAAAAGAAAATTAGGAAAATTACAATAATGTTTCTACTGACTGTGTATTTAAAATAAAGGTGGCAGGGTATGCAGCTATCGAACTGTTTAAAGTTAGAGTGGTAAAAAATTAGCAATCAAGAGAAACTTCTACCAATTCTCTCAAAATTGACAACAAACCACAAATTCTAATTCCCCACCTTTACCTACCATTCCATTCCCAAACCTTGCTAACTTCTCAATAGTTCATCAAAATCACCATACAAAATACTTCAATCAACATACAAAACCCAAAATTCCAAGTTGACAACATTTTCGAAAGACCCCGAAATTTCGCAACAGTCGCACCGTTCACCAATCCTCAAAGCAACCGACGAGCATCCGCCCACATAACTCCTCATCGCGGGGACTCCCGTAGAGCTGAAACAGCGAACCGTGTGTGTTCCACGACAAGCGGTGGAAAGTTCTCGTCGGTCCCGCCGAATCGAAGTTCTCGATCAACTGGTCCGGTGGTTGCGCACAAGATGTGCAACATGCACCAAAGGGGAACGTGTCGATGCGATCCAACAATGAGGCGCATGCATGACATGATTCTAGGACAAACGGTCACGAGAGCGCGACGGACCTCGAGTGTTGTACAAGAACGGCTGTTCCTGTCGGAGATCAAAATCAACTTGGCCAAGTGCCGCCGAGTGTTAGGGAAGAGAGAGAGAGAGAGAGAGAGAGAGAGAGAGAGTGTGTGTGTGTGTGTGTGTGTGTGTGTACTGTAACCGGGGGCGAATAACGCGGTCAGGCGAAATGAACGCGGGAGAGAGAGAGAATAGGTAGGAACCACCACCGCTAAACCCACTGACGAATATCTCTAATTTGCGTTTACTTTGTCCCATGGATCTTGAACCATTAGGCATCTGTGCTGTTTCCATGGGACCTGGCTATTCATTTTCTCTTTCGTTTACGCGATCAGATCTGGTACTTTGGGAATAACCGCGGCGATTTTATCTGGGAGGGAATTAAGGTGACGGTTTTTCGGGGTATTTTAATTAAGAGATTGCTGGGACAATGAATAATTTTTTCTTTTTTTTTTTAGGAATGTGAGAGAGTAGTTGTATTAGGTTTGTAAGAATGTTTCTTACTGTATCTTTGTGGGGCTGTGTATTTATTTTTTAAATAATAATTGCGGAATATTAATAGAGGAGAATTTATTTTTTATTGTACTAATGCATACTAATGAATGAAAAGAAGCAGGTAGTCCTTTTTAGTGCCAACTTTTGCATTGACTAATATGTACTTCGAAGTTTATTGTTTACTTTTTAATTTAAGTGCAATACTCTTATGCGCTATTTAAACTGTGCATATTTTATGCGGTAACATAATTGGAGTTGTAGAAAGGGTTGGTTCTGTTGTCTGACGTTTCACTGCCCGAATGAAAGTATTTAAATTTCTTAAATTGATCACAAAAACGATTATTGTATGGTCATTCCTGAAAAAGGAAAATTGTGCAACCTTTAACGAATCGAAAAAAACTAACACAAATAATTGTTTAGAATATCTTGTGCTCTTATGTATCTATCAACTACAATTCAAAACTCTCTTTTAGTCTGGATAACTCCTAAATCAGAGTAACTTTGAAAATTCTCCCAGTTACGATAAAAGAACAGAACAAAACACTTTTAAACATGAAAATTACTCATAACAATACAGATTTAAATAAAATTTATTCTTCGATGTAGAAACTATTTGTACTCCTCTATTCTTACCGATCAAAATTTCCAACTCGTATTTCAAACTTCCCATTTTTGACGAGACTCTAAACAATTCACACCGCAACGTATAAACGTTATATTCTTACTGGTTCACAGCACAAGTGCATAGTAAATTAAGATTATATTACATTCAGCGTCGCTAAATCTTCGTAGAACGATGTGTCGCGCTTTCACCACCACCTGGTCCCATATTTTTGACAGCGTATGACAATTATGAGCGAGTCTTGTGGTTGCTTAATATAACCATTCTGGACAGCTACAATTCGCGAGTAGGTTTATGAACTACTGCAACATGTAGCTATGTTTGAAATAGTCGACGATAAAATCTGTGGCTGAAAAATTTTCCGCGATATTAGGTATATTAAACCTCCACAGGACACGAGATTTTTCTATTACGTCATAAGAGGTGACCCTGAAGAATCTGAAGTACTTAATAAAAAAAAGTATTGCTCTCCGTAAGATGGCTTCCTTTAAACTGTGCAAGTTTTATTAAAAAAATTTCTGGCTCTTGCAGTTTCGAAGTTATTTACATGGTAATAGACGATATATTGTAGTACATAGTAAGTATAACATACAACTTACAACAGTATTTAAGTAAAAATTACTTTGTCAATACTGACAAGTTTATGTAAGTCAGAAAATGTTGTCTAATCTTTGTATTATTAAATATGGAAATGTAATCAACACGTCTGTGCTGTTTAATTAATCTTCACCTGTTTCCTGTAGTTATAGCGTAAATAGCTGTTACTAAATTCATTGTAATTTCACTTGACTGGTACGAAAAAGGACGTCAAAAATATCCTACACTTCGCATCGATTTCCTATTTCCCATGTTGAACAAGGTACCACAAGCTACACAACAGACCGCCTACAAATATCGAACCCCCGTTACGCAATTCTTACGTGTACACATTCGATGCAGGCATCTCTCCCTCGACTTATACGTACTCTATTCTCCCTTTCTTTGTGAAAGATTCGTCTCGGTAAATGTTCGGCGCGCAAACGAGCAGAGACCTTCGTTCACGGGCCAACACATTCCTGTTAACCTTCCTCGTGCACGACGCAACGGCGACGGCGGTGGTGCCCTTAATTTACTTTACATCCCCGATTAACTTTATTAACTCTGTCGGTGACATATCAATTTATCCGGCGGGCGCATAACGCGCACGGTTAGGGCTCGCTAACTGTCAGCGGCCCTCTTATTTTATTTATGCACGCCGGCAACGGGTTAGCCAGCGGTGAACAGAGTGCAGAGAGGCAACAAGATGACAACGAAACGGGGGAGCTCGACAACGTGGACGGGGACAGAGAGAATGAGGGAGAGAATTATAGAGAGGATGAGAGAGAAAATTATAGACAGAACGAAAGAGAGAATGAGACCAAATATTAGAGAGAGAATGAGGAAAAAAATTAGAGAGAATGAGAGAAAAAATGGTAAAGAGAACGAGAGGAGGAATAAGGGAGGGAATGAGACAGAAAATTAGAGACAGGATGAGAGAAAAAGTGATAGAGAGAACGAGAGAGAACGAGGGAGAAAATTAGAGAAAGACAGAAAAAGAGCAAGAGAGATGCAAGCTGGCCTGGAATGGATGGAATGACACGCTGGGCAGAATCGTACGTGTGCCAATGTTCCGTACACTCGCGCCCGTTGACATCCAATTATTATACTTCCTCTTCGCTCGAATCTTCTTCTTGGTCCCCTGTCGACGCCGTTTATTCTACTTCTAATGCTGCTGCTAGCGCGATCACGCCTTCTTCCTTTCGGATTAGGGCGCGCTAACTCGTTTTTCATCCTTTTGCAAGTCGCCTCCTGGCGACGAGTAATTGTTCAGACGAATGCTTATGAGGGTTTATAAGATCAAGCGAATAGAATAGCGTCCAGCTGAAGATGTACAGATAGCTACGTCGCTTTTCGTTTGTTAGCGGTGTTAAAATACTTCCCTTGTGATTTGTTTGCTTTGGAATCGTACTTAGCAGGGTTTCACTGAGAGAATTTCGAATTTATGCTAACGTCTAACGTTTCATCTTGAGTTGCATTAATAATTCGCAGAGCTCGATGTGAAATTCTTATTCAAACAAAAGTTTTCAAATCTTAATTATGCATCGATTAAGTCGCAAAAATTTTGGTAGATGACCAGAAACACTTGGACAGTGATATATTCATTAATTTACCTATGAGAAAAGCTCTATTTCTTTTTTTTTTCAGAAACTACCGTTTCTCGCATATAAATTTTATTAACAGTAATTTCTCTGTTCGAGAAACATATTTCTACGGTTCCAAATTTTCGCAATAATACAAGAATCGATTTTTCGCACATTTCAAATGAAAACTTTTCAAGGGAAATTCAATTTAAAAATTTTTTTCTATAGAATGTTACTCGTTAATTTACGCAGTATACGCCAAGACTCCAAACTGGATTATCTAAATTCCCCGCGATTCACTTTAATCCAGGGCGCAAAACAGCCTTAACAAACGTTTACACAAGCATATTAATAAATAAAAGGAGATTAACATAATGCATATTCGCTGGCTGTCTAATTACCGCACCTGTTCCAGTTCTCTTACCACGGTGCGGCCCTTTTTGCTAATTAAGCTGTACTTTCTATTGTAATAGGAACATTCCTTGCTATTTCTTTCGGCCACCGTACATTCATAAAAATCCTTGTTTGCCTTTCAATTCTCTCATTAAACCTAATTACAAATCTCTTTTCTCTTGCTCAACGAGCGAACTTTTCCACGAAATGATCGATAACGTTCGTTTCGATAAAAGGAAAAACGAAACACCGATACAATGTCGTGTAAATGTGCAATTGTTCTTGTAACGTTCTTCTCCACAGTTGGTATTTTTTTCTCACCGTTTCGCCAAATTTTCCTTTCCAACTACGGCCAAGCTTTTTCTCGTTACCCAATTAAGTACCACCGTGGAAAACTTCGCGGCATATGTATGTATATTCTTTTCTTTGTTACTCAATTAACGACGCTCCACGATTTTAGCAACAATTTCCCATCGCGTAAAATACACCGACGTGAATTCCCGATTCGATACTTTTGCCAAATTTTCTGTTCTACCGGGGCGGAGTATTTTCTTGTTAGGCAATTATCAGCGTTTCGAAATTTACGTAATTGTGCCCGGCGCTAATATAAGGTAACGATTTTGCAGAGAATCGAGTGTATTTTTCGTGAAATTTTCTCTCCAATTAAGGACTTCCAATATTTTTCACGCTTTCAATTTCTTTTTACCACGCTAGAATTAATATTGTAATTAATATTGAACATCTCTGTGTTGGTTATGTGTTTCGAGTTTCTTTTTAAAATATAAATCGCCATATCGTTAGTGAGACCTCCAAAATTTACAGAAATTAGCCACTTCATCTCGAGATTTTTGTAAAAGACTTTTCAAAAATTGTTTCATCGTAACTTCGGAATTTTTCACTCTGAAAATTTCTGTTTTCAAAAATTCCAAATTTTCACTTCCCTCTTTGAAGGAACTTAGAATTTCGACATCGATAATCGTTTACAAGTGTTGCGATTTCCAGAAAGTAAATTTAAATGTTTCACAAAAGTCTTAAATAAAAAATCCTTTGCACACCAACCGAAAATTCGATTAAAAAAGGTAATTCGAATATTCAGAGCGGTACAAAGATAAAAAGTATCAAAACCAAATTCCAGGAGCAAGAAAGAAAATTGCTCGATTCCAGAAAATACCGAAGACCTCAGACAGATAAGAAAAGCTTAAGAAATAAAAAAAGGAACAAAACCAACTTCAGTATTTAAAGAACAGGGTTAATTACACGCGGTTCAAAACTCAAGCGACAATTTACACTTCTCATCCTCCACTCAAAAGATCAATCACATTCTACACACTCGACAACACTAAACACATCTTCACCCATTATTCTCTATTCTCATTTTAATATTAATTTAATTTCGTCTCTGCAAAATGCAATATCCACCATTTCACAAAATTCACTTCCAAACGTGTCCTACTTCCTCCGCTCTCCTATAAGAATCCACCCTAATGTAAATAACAACAGCATCCCCCGACCAGAAATTCCAACGCATTCACGACAAGTCCTCCACTTTCATTCCCTTCCTAAATTTCCTTCCACACAGCTCTCTCCCTCTTTCTCTTGTTATTCAATTAGGAACGCTTGGTGGTTCAAGCAGCAGTGGCCGGTTCGATGTAAAATTCCGGCGATATCTCGGAAAGTCCCAGACAGTTGCTCCTTTCGCCGAATTTTCTCGTTGCCGAGACACAGCTTTCCTCTTGGAACGCACACTTCGAGAGCGTCCGATCCGATCGACCGTCACCTGAACTCGCGATTTTTCGTGCGAGTGTAAACGTGCAGGGGGGAAATGTGGGTAAACACGGAGCAAAGTATTCCGGAAGAGTTTCTAATTATAAGAAACATGCGGGATTAGCGGAAAGTCGTTCGACGAATTTGGCACGGAGAACGCTGATCTCTGATAATTAAACGATAGGTTTCCCTTTGATATCGCGATAGATTGTGCTGCGCATACGTGTTTCGATTAATTCCGGATGCGAAGTGCACACGAAGGAGCGAGCGAATTTGGAAATTCGACCATGGTGTTAATTAATTTAATTGGTTCCTCTGCGGATGGTAATTAGATTCTTTGACTCCTTCACGTGTCGTGTTAATCACACGGGTATAGCGGACGGTGATTGCGTTAGGTGTGCCGGTGAATAATCCACCTTCTGCTTTTTGTAAAATTAGGCATTTGTCCTTTTTCTGTTTGTTGACTTTCTTTTCTAAAATTCAGCATTTATTTCTTCTCTCTTCCATTACTGTTTTTTGAAGAATTCAGCGCTTATTTTTTTCTGTTTGTTGCACTTTTTGGAGAATTCAGTATTTATTCCTTTTCAGTTTCACGACTATTCTCCGAGCATTTACGTTTTTCTCAGTTTGTCGACTTACTTCTAATTATTCCGATTATCCATAGGAACGACGACCCTCGAACGGAGGAAACCCTTTGTTCGAAAACAATAAAATCAGTGTCAAACACCGTAACGCTAAGTGCGTTCCGGAATGCGCAGAGACGAGACGAAAGAAGCGAAGTACAGAACGTAGTAATGGTGAAACTAGACCGTCACGAGCTCGATACATAAATTATTATGCCGCGTGCGGTCTCAGGACGTGCCTTAAGGCGGCGCGTGATTCAAAAAGCCTGACGTCAATAATGGTTTCACCCTTGACGCCGGTAATGAGGCAACGATTCCTTCAATTTTCACCTCCACTATCCACCTAACATCGATTCTGTCCACTGATCGAACTATGTTAACAATTAAATTAGTTTGAAAGTGCACCGAAAGGCCCAAGCTGTAAAGTTTTCAAAGTGTCTATAAACGATGAAAGGGTTAAACGTTCTTAATTAACTCAGACACGCTATATATTTCGTAAGTCTCATTTTATTTATTTATTGCTATACTACTGCATTGTATTATTGTGCTATCACACTATTGCCACTCAATTTCTTTATAATAACGATTAATTCTGACTTTTCTCGTGAAAACGTGAGATTACTGTCAATCCTAATTTTTTTTCTCGTGAACAAAGAAGAATGGAGTTGCAGAGAGAAGAATCTATTTACCTTCTCTAGCTATAGTGACACGAGACAATTTTTATACGTAATTTAAATGGTTTCAAAGAGTGAATAAGATTTGTTTTTTCGAGGTTACCCATTTTTACCTAAAATTTTAAATCAAATATGAAATTCACATTTTCCCATTTCTTCCACCAAAAACATTTGTCATCTATCTTATTCGCCCTTTAAAACCATTTAACCCTCCGTTGGTAACCTAGGTCATTGACCCAAGTGGAATTTCACTCTCGCACTCTTCGTACAGAATTTTAATTTTTATCGAAAGAAGTTTGAAACACCTGACTTAACGAACAATCGTACAACGTAGCAGATACTTCGACGAGTATCCCAGAATTTTTCCGAATTTCTACAGACCCTAGAACAGTAAAAAAAAAAAATTAAATTTACAAAGTGTCAGAAAATATGTTCGCCAAGGTAGGGTCAAATTGTGCATAAAACTGTTCACCTGCCTACAGAGAAGATAATTAGCCGGTCTGTTTTACACGAGCCACCCTGTACAATAGAAAACAAAAGCACGGGAGTGGAAAAGAGGGAAACAGCGTCGTTCATCTACGGACGAAAGTTAAACAGGACTTTTAACAACGCGTAAAACGCGTCTCGCTCCAGAAAATCGATAAATATCTGAAAGTCCTCGCCGAAACGTCCTGACGAGCGACGAACGATCCGCGTAGTTTCCATGCGTGCTTCGTAAACACGGTGTAATTGTTAATTAGACGGCTTAACTGGAATTTGCGAGGTTCAACGTGTTTCGGGTGGGATCTGAGCAATTCTTTTTCGTCTCGAGTCAATCTCGCCTGCCACGCGAGTATCTTTGCAAGTTCGACGTGGCACACACATCGATGTCTCTCGCTCATTACCAACTAATCGGCAAATTCCCCGGGGAAACCTTGCGCTGACAGTTTAAACCGTGAGACGAAGCCGAGTATAACGTAATAACTAAGTATCTACAAACATGCGTGTGTCTGCGTGCTTGTATACGTTCAACTTGGCCACTTTCCCGGTATCGGAATCGTTTCGAATATTATCTGAACCGATAAAACGTTTCGCGATTGGTTTCATGCTTCGAAGACGTTCGCGTCGTTCTGTGCTGCTGCTGAAGGCAATTTGGGAAATGATCGTCGTTTGGCTAAATTTTCAAACAGGAGACAGACGGACGTATTTCGATAAATCGTAGTGTCTTCATTTGTGTTTTTATTTGCTTTTAGATAGGGTAGGCTAAGTAATTATCTTCTCTAGTTATGGTTGTATGAGAACATTTTTACGTGGAATCGTCTGAAAGGGTGAATAAGATGGAAGACAAAATTATTTGTAAATGACATTTTTTGGACCACTGTAAGTAGAAATCAGGAAAATATTCAAATGTTCCTAGCGAATCATTATAATGAACTGAGTGTACGAAGTGTAAAACAATGAAACTTTCACGTCTAATTAAATAGAAGCAAGATACCAGAAAGTATCTAGTGTGAATAAGAGCTGTAAAAAGTATTTGAACAATAAAAATTTTCATATATCAGTAATTTTTTTTTTTACATTTTT
>NW_017100941.1:1537711-1597948 GCF_001263275.1 Habropoda laboriosa
TAAATATTTCAAAATCTAGAATTTCTTAATTTATTGTTAGTCTCATTTCATTCACCTGAACTTTTACCTTGCAGTATTTCTGCGTTATCTTTGAGAATTATTTACCCTGAACTTTATAAAATAAATTTACCCTTTTAAACTGAATTTCATAAATGATTACTACTTCATTTTCAATTTAACTTCATAAATAAATTTTCTTCGTGAAATAAATATGATTACAGTTGAAAAAACTAAAAAGAAAATTAGGAAAATTACAATAATGTTTCTACTGACTGTGTATTTAAAATAAAGGTGGCAGGGTATGCAGCTATCGAACTGTTTAAAGTTAGAGTGGTAAAAAATTAGCAATCAAGAGAAACTTCTACCAATTCTCTCAAAATTGACAACAAACCACAAATTCTAATTCCCCACCTTTACCTACCATTCCATTCCCAAACCTTGCTAACTTCTCAATAGTTCATCAAAATCACCATACAAAATACTTCAATCAACATACAAAACCCAAAATTCCAAGTTGACAACATTTTCGAAAGACCCCGAAATTTCGCAACAGTCGCACCGTTCACCAATCCTCAAAGCAACCGACGAGCATCCGCCCACATAACTCCTCATCGCGGGGACTCCCGTAGAGCTGAAACAGCGAACCGTGTGTGTTCCACGACAAGCGGTGGAAAGTTCTCGTCGGTCCCGCCGAATCGAAGTTCTCGATCAACTGGTCCGGTGGTTGCGCACAAGATGTGCAACATGCACCAAAGGGGAACGTGTCGATGCGATCCAACAATGAGGCGCATGCATGACATGATTCTAGGACAAACGGTCACGAGAGCGCGACGGACCTCGAGTGTTGTACAAGAACGGCTGTTCCTGTCGGAGATCAAAATCAACTTGGCCAAGTGCCGCCGAGTGTTAGGGAAGAGAGAGAGAGAGAGAGAGAGAGAGAGAGAGAGTGTGTGTGTGTGTGTGTGTGTGTGTACTGTAACCGGGGGCGAATAACGCGGTCAGGCGAAATGAACGCGGGAGAGAGAGAGAATAGGTAGGAACCACCACCGCTAAACCCACTGACGAATATCTCTAATTTGCGTTTACTTTGTCCCATGGATCTTGAACCATTAGGCATCTGTGCTGTTTCCATGGGACCTGGCTATTCATTTTCTCTTTCGTTTACGCGATCAGATCTGGTACTTTGGGAATAACCGCGGCGATTTTATCTGGGAGGGAATTAAGGTGACGGTTTTTCGGGGTATTTTAATTAAGAGATTGCTGGGACAATGAATAATTTTTTCTTTTTTTTTTTAGGAATGTGAGAGAGTAGTTGTATTAGGTTTGTAAGAATGTTTCTTACTGTATCTTTGTGGGGCTGTGTATTTATTTTTTAAATAATAATTGCGGAATATTAATAGAGGAGAATTTATTTTTTATTGTACTAATGCATACTAATGAATGAAAAGAAGCAGGTAGTCCTTTTTAGTGCCAACTTTTGCATTGACTAATATGTACTTCGAAGTTTATTGTTTACTTTTTAATTTAAGTGCAATACTCTTATGCGCTATTTAAACTGTGCATATTTTATGCGGTAACATAATTGGAGTTGTAGAAAGGGTTGGTTCTGTTGTCTGACGTTTCACTGCCCGAATGAAAGTATTTAAATTTCTTAAATTGATCACAAAAACGATTATTGTATGGTCATTCCTGAAAAAGGAAAATTGTGCAACCTTTAACGAATCGAAAAAAACTAACACAAATAATTGTTTAGAATATCTTGTGCTCTTATGTATCTATCAACTACAATTCAAAACTCTCTTTTAGTCTGGATAACTCCTAAATCAGAGTAACTTTGAAAATTCTCCCAGTTACGATAAAAGAACAGAACAAAACACTTTTAAACATGAAAATTACTCATAACAATACAGATTTAAATAAAATTTATTCTTCGATGTAGAAACTATTTGTACTCCTCTATTCTTACCGATCAAAATTTCCAACTCGTATTTCAAACTTCCCATTTTTGACGAGACTCTAAACAATTCACACCGCAACGTATAAACGTTATATTCTTACTGGTTCACAGCACAAGTGCATAGTAAATTAAGATTATATTACATTCAGCGTCGCTAAATCTTCGTAGAACGATGTGTCGCGCTTTCACCACCACCTGGTCCCATATTTTTGACAGCGTATGACAATTATGAGCGAGTCTTGTGGTTGCTTAATATAACCATTCTGGACAGCTACAATTCGCGAGTAGGTTTATGAACTACTGCAACATGTAGCTATGTTTGAAATAGTCGACGATAAAATCTGTGGCTGAAAAATTTTCCGCGATATTAGGTATATTAAACCTCCACAGGACACGAGATTTTTCTATTACGTCATAAGAGGTGACCCTGAAGAATCTGAAGTACTTAATAAAAAAAAGTATTGCTCTCCGTAAGATGGCTTCCTTTAAACTGTGCAAGTTTTATTAAAAAAATTTCTGGCTCTTGCAGTTTCGAAGTTATTTACATGGTAATAGACGATATATTGTAGTACATAGTAAGTATAACATACAACTTACAACAGTATTTAAGTAAAAATTACTTTGTCAATACTGACAAGTTTATGTAAGTCAGAAAATGTTGTCTAATCTTTGTATTATTAAATATGGAAATGTAATCAACACGTCTGTGCTGTTTAATTAATCTTCACCTGTTTCCTGTAGTTATAGCGTAAATAGCTGTTACTAAATTCATTGTAATTTCACTTGACTGGTACGAAAAAGGACGTCAAAAATATCCTACACTTCGCATCGATTTCCTATTTCCCATGTTGAACAAGGTACCACAAGCTACACAACAGACCGCCTACAAATATCGAACCCCCGTTACGCAATTCTTACGTGTACACATTCGATGCAGGCATCTCTCCCTCGACTTATACGTACTCTATTCTCCCTTTCTTTGTGAAAGATTCGTCTCGGTAAATGTTCGGCGCGCAAACGAGCAGAGACCTTCGTTCACGGGCCAACACATTCCTGTTAACCTTCCTCGTGCACGACGCAACGGCGACGGCGGTGGTGCCCTTAATTTACTTTACATCCCCGATTAACTTTATTAACTCTGTCGGTGACATATCAATTTATCCGGCGGGCGCATAACGCGCACGGTTAGGGCTCGCTAACTGTCAGCGGCCCTCTTATTTTATTTATGCACGCCGGCAACGGGTTAGCCAGCGGTGAACAGAGTGCAGAGAGGCAACAAGATGACAACGAAACGGGGGAGCTCGACAACGTGGACGGGGACAGAGAGAATGAGGGAGAGAATTATAGAGAGGATGAGAGAGAAAATTATAGACAGAACGAAAGAGAGAATGAGACCAAATATTAGAGAGAGAATGAGGAAAAAAATTAGAGAGAATGAGAGAAAAAATGGTAAAGAGAACGAGAGGAGGAATAAGGGAGGGAATGAGACAGAAAATTAGAGACAGGATGAGAGAAAAAGTGATAGAGAGAACGAGAGAGAACGAGGGAGAAAATTAGAGAAAGACAGAAAAAGAGCAAGAGAGATGCAAGCTGGCCTGGAATGGATGGAATGACACGCTGGGCAGAATCGTACGTGTGCCAATGTTCCGTACACTCGCGCCCGTTGACATCCAATTATTATACTTCCTCTTCGCTCGAATCTTCTTCTTGGTCCCCTGTCGACGCCGTTTATTCTACTTCTAATGCTGCTGCTAGCGCGATCACGCCTTCTTCCTTTCGGATTAGGGCGCGCTAACTCGTTTTTCATCCTTTTGCAAGTCGCCTCCTGGCGACGAGTAATTGTTCAGACGAATGCTTATGAGGGTTTATAAGATCAAGCGAATAGAATAGCGTCCAGCTGAAGATGTACAGATAGCTACGTCGCTTTTCGTTTGTTAGCGGTGTTAAAATACTTCCCTTGTGATTTGTTTGCTTTGGAATCGTACTTAGCAGGGTTTCACTGAGAGAATTTCGAATTTATGCTAACGTCTAACGTTTCATCTTGAGTTGCATTAATAATTCGCAGAGCTCGATGTGAAATTCTTATTCAAACAAAAGTTTTCAAATCTTAATTATGCATCGATTAAGTCGCAAAAATTTTGGTAGATGACCAGAAACACTTGGACAGTGATATATTCATTAATTTACCTATGAGAAAAGCTCTATTTCTTTTTTTTTTCAGAAACTACCGTTTCTCGCATATAAATTTTATTAACAGTAATTTCTCTGTTCGAGAAACATATTTCTACGGTTCCAAATTTTCGCAATAATACAAGAATCGATTTTTCGCACATTTCAAATGAAAACTTTTCAAGGGAAATTCAATTTAAAAATTTTTTTCTATAGAATGTTACTCGTTAATTTACGCAGTATACGCCAAGACTCCAAACTGGATTATCTAAATTCCCCGCGATTCACTTTAATCCAGGGCGCAAAACAGCCTTAACAAACGTTTACACAAGCATATTAATAAATAAAAGGAGATTAACATAATGCATATTCGCTGGCTGTCTAATTACCGCACCTGTTCCAGTTCTCTTACCACGGTGCGCCCTTTTTGCTAATTAAGCTGTACTTTCTATTGTAATAGGAACATTCCTTGCTATTTCTTTCGGCCACCGTACATTCATAAAAATCCTTGTTTGCCTTTCAATTCTCTCATTAAACCTAATTACAAATCTCTTTTCTCTTGCTCAACGAGCGAACTTTTCCACGAAATGATCGATAACGTTCGTTTCGATAAAAGGAAAAACGAAACACCGATACAATGTCGTGTAAATGTGCAATTGTTCTTGTAACGTTCTTCTCCACAGTTGGTATTTTTTTCTCACCGTTTCGCCAAATTTTCCTTTCCAACTACGGCCAAGCTTTTTCTCGTTACCCAATTAAGTACCACCGTGGAAAACTTCGCGGCATATGTATGTATATTCTTTTCTTTGTTACTCAATTAACGACGCTCCACGATTTTAGCAACAATTTCCCATCGCGTAAAATACACCGACGTGAATTCCCGATTCGATACTTTTGCCAAATTTTCTGTTCTACCGGGGCGGAGTATTTTCTTGTTAGGCAATTATCAGCGTTTCGAAATTTACGTAATTGTGCCCGGCGCTAATATAAGGTAACGATTTTGCAGAGAATCGAGTGTATTTTTCGTGAAATTTTCTCTCCAATTAAGGACTTCCAATATTTTTCACGCTTTCAATTTCTTTTTACCACGCTAGAATTAATATTGTAATTAATATTGAACATCTCTGTGTTGGTTATGTGTTTCGAGTTTCTTTCTAAAATATAAATCGCCATATCGTTAGTGAGACCTCCAAAATTTACAGAAATTAGCCACTTCATCTCGAGATTTTTGTAAAAGACTTTTCAAAAATTGTTTCATCGTAACTTCGAAATTTTTCACTCTGAAAATTTCTGTTTTCAAAAATTCCAAATTTTCACTTCCCTCTTTGAAGGAACTTAGAATTTCGACATCGATAATCGTTTACAAGTGTTGCGATTTCCAGAAAGTAAATTTAAATGTTTCACAAAAGTCTTAAATAAAAAATCCTTTGCACACCAACCGAAAATTCGATTAAAAAAGGTAATTCGAATATTCAGAGCGGTACAAAGATAAAAAGTATCAAAACCAAATTCCAGGAGCAAGAAAGAAAATTGCTCGATTCCAGAAAATACCGAAGACCTCAGACAGATAAGAAAAGCTTAAGAAATAAAAAAAGGAACAAAACCAACTTCAGTATTTAAAGAACAGGGTTAATTACACGCGGTTCAAAACTCAAGCGACAATTTACACTTCTCATCCTCCACTCAAAAGATCAATCACATTCTACACACTCGACAACACTAAACACATCTTCACCCATTATTCTCTATTCTCATTTTAATATTAATTTAATTTCGTCTCTGCAAAATGCAATATCCACCATTTCACAAAATTCACTTCCAAACGTGTCCTACTTCCTCCGCTCTCCTATAAGAATCCACCCTAATGTAAATAACAACAGCATCCCCCGACCAGAAATTCCAACGCATTCACGACAAGTCCTCCACTTTCATTCCCTTCCTAAATTTCCTTCCACACAGCTCTCTCCCTCTTTCTCTTGTTATTCAATTAGGAACGCTTGGTGGTTCAAGCAGCAGTGGCCGGTTCGATGTAAAATTCCGGCGATATCTCGGAAAGTCCCAGACAGTTGCTCCTTTCGCCGAATTTTCTCGTTGCCGAGACACAGCTTTCCTCTTGGAACGCACACTTCGAGAGCGTCCGATCCGATCGACCGTCACCTGAACTCGCGATTTTTCGTGCGAGTGTAAACGTGCAGGGGGGAAATGTGGGTAAACACGGAGCAAAGTATTCCGGAAGAGTTTCTAATTATAAGAAACATGCGAGATTAGCGGAAAGTCGTTCGACGAATTTGGCACGGAGAACGCTGATCTCTGATAATTAAACGATAGGTTTCCCTTTGATATCGCGATAGATTGTGCTGCGCATACGTGTTTCGATTAATTCCGGATGCGAAGTGCACACGAAGGAGCGAGCGAATTTGGAAATTCGACCATGGTGTTAATTAATTTAATTGGTTCCTCTGCGGATGGTAATTAGATTCTTTGACTCCTTCACGTGTCGTGTTAATCACACGGGTATAGCGGACGGTGATTGCGTTAGGTGTGCCGGTGAATAATCCACCTTCTGCTTTTTGTAAAATTAGGCATTTGTCCTTTTTCTGTTTGTTGACTTTCTTTTCTAAAATTCAGCATTTATTTCTTCTCTCTTCCATTACTGTTTTTTGAAGAATTCAGCGCTTATTTTTTTCTGTTTGTTGCACTTTTTGGAGAATTCAGTATTTATTCCTTTTCAGTTTCACGACTATTCTCCGAGCATTTACGTTTTTCTCAGTTTGTCGACTTACTTCTAATTATTCCGATTATCCATAGGAACGACGACCCTCGAACGGAGGAAACCCTTTGTTCGAAAACAATAAAATCAGTGTCAAACACCGTAACGCTAAGTGCGTTCCGGAATGCGCAGAGACGAGACGAAAGAAGCGAAGTACAGAACGTAGTAATGGTGAAACTAGACCGTCACGAGCTCGATACATAAATTATTATGCCGCGTGCGGTCTCAGGACGTGCCTTAAGGCGGCGCGTGATTCAAAAAGCCTGACGTCAATAATGGTTTCACCCTTGACGCCGGTAATGAGGCAACGATTCCTTCAATTTTCACCTCCACTATCCACCTAACATCGATTCTGTCCACTGATCGAACTATGTTAACAATTAAATTAGTTTGAAAGTGCACCGAAAGGCCCAAGCTGTAAAGTTTTCAAAGTGTCTATAAACGATGAAAGGGTTAAACGTTCTTAATTAACTCAGACACGCTATATATTTCGTAAGTCTCATTTTATTTATTTATTGCTATACTACTGCATTGTATTATTGTGCTATCACACTATTGCCACTCAATTTCTTTATAATAACGATTAATTCTGACTTTTCTCGTGAAAATGTGAGATTACTGTCAACCCTAATTTTTTTTCTCGTGAACAAAGAAGAATGGAGTTGCAGAGAGAAGAATCTATTTACCTTCTCTAGCTATAGTGACACGAGACAATTTTTATACGTAATTTAAATGGTTTCAAAGAGTGAATAAGATTTGTTTTTTCGAGGTTACCCATTTTTACCTAAAATTTTAAATCAAATATGAAATTCACATTTTCCCATTTCTTCCACCAAAAACATTTGTCATCTATCTTATTCGCCCTTTAAAACCATTTAACCCTCCGTTGGTAACCTAGGTCATTGACCCAAGTGGAATTTCACTCTCGCACTCTTCGTACAGAATTTTAATTTTTATCGAAAGAAGTTTGAAACACCTGACTTAACGAACAATCGTACAACGTAGCAGATACTTCGACGAGTATCCCAGAATTTTTCCGAATTTCTACAGACCCTAGAACAGTAAAAAAGAAAAATTAAATTTACAAAGTGTCAGAAAATATGTTCGCCAAGGTAGGGTCAAATTGTGCATAAAACTGTTCACCTGCCTACAGAGAAGATAATTAGCCGGTCTGTTTTACACGAGCCACCCTGTACAATAGAAAACAAAAGCACGGGAGTGGAAAAGAGGGAAACAGCGTCGTTCATCTACGGACGAAAGTTAAACAGGACTTTTAACAACGCGTAAAACGCGTCTCGCTCCAGAAAATCGATAAATATCTGAAAGTCCTCGCCGAAACGTCCTGACGAGCGACGAACGATCCGCGTAGTTTCCATGCGTGCTTCGTAAACACGGTGTAATTGTTAATTAAGACGGCTTAACTGGAATTCGCGAGGTTCAACGTGTTTCGGGTGGGATCTGAGCAATTCTTTTTCGTCTCGAGTCAATCTCGCCTGCCACGCGAGTATCTTTGCAAGTTCGACGTGGCACACACATCGATGTCTCTCGCTCATTACCAACTAATCGGCAAATTCCCCGGGGAAACCTTGCGCTGACAGTTTAAACCGTGAGACGAAGCCGAGTATAACGTAATAACTAAGTATCTACAAACATGCGTGTGTCTGCGTGCTTGTATACGTTCAACTTGGCCACTTTCCCGGTATCGGAATCGTTTCGAATATTATCTGAACCGATAAAACGTTTCGCGATTGGTTTCATGCTTCGAAGACGTTCGCGTCGTTCTGTGCTGCTGCTGAAGGCAATTTGGGAAATGATCGTCGTTTGGCTAAATTTTCAAACAGGAGACAGACGGACGTATTTCGATAAATCGTAGTGTCTTCATTTGTGTTTTTATTTGCTTTTAGATAGGGTAGGCTAAGTAATTATCTTCTCTAGTTATGGTTGTATGAGAACATTTTTACGTGGAATCGTCTGAAAGGGTGAATAAGATGGAAGACAAAATTATTTGTAAATGACATTTTTTGGACCACTGTAAGTAAAGAAGATAGTTAAAATGAGAAAATATGTAAAATAAAAGAAGAAATATGTAGAAAAAGAAGATAATGATTTGGAAAATCATTTATAAAGATATCGAATCTTCAAAAAAAAAAGAAATTAAATATCAAATCATTGTTCAAGATAATTCTAAATTTGCGTATAAGAATTTGCTTCACATACACATGGATTCTGTTTAACGAACGAGAACTAAAAATACTCGAGAAATGTTGGTAACGACGTTAAACAATGTTTGAATATGTTAATTTAGCTGAAAATTAGATTTTCAGCAAAGGAAGAATTTTAACTTAGCGTGAAATTAAAAGTCCTTAAAATTTAGATTACCTCTTATCCTGTACCTAAAGCAGGAAATTATTTTTCGCAATTTGGCCGTAGTTGAGACATTACCTGCAAGCAAAAACGATTAAAAGTTAGAAAGGGAGAGAATACTTGCTACTGATTATACAGTAAATTCTAGAAGACATATTGTTATTCCTCTTTCTCATTAAATAATTTTATAAATAGCTAGGAATTCAAAAGAAATTTCTAAATTAAAAAATTAAAAACGTGAAATTTTGTGAAAACTAAATTCCATTTATCGACATTAGAATGCAATAATTATAAAAATACTAATTACTGTACTAAATACTTACTTTCTCATCAAATAATTTTATAAATATCTAAGAATGCATAAGAAACTTATAAGTTAAAAAATACAATTTCAAAAATGAATGACATTTAAACTAAAAAACTGAAATTGAAAACAAAAAATAATTATAATACAGGAGTAAATCTAACAATTAAGCTTAAAAATTGAAAACTTACAATAAAATGATAAAAATTAAAAAACCAGTCAATAACAGCCACTCATACATAAGCACGTGTTAACATATTGATAAGAAAAAATTTTCCAGTTCACTCTGAAACGTTTTTCCAGTTTTGACTACAAAACTACATTCACTCGTGACATTTTCCACCTCGAAATGCGGGTACACAACAAACCAGCTAAATATAAGTCCAGACATTCAACGAGTTCTTACCCCACGTCACAAAGTTTCAACTTTCTCGTTCTCAAATCGAAAGGACGAATTAATTCGACATAAATTCAACGCAGCTATGTTTTAGGCATAGAGACACCTATGACAGGGTGCAGTGCATCGTGGTTAGCTGCGTCATAGCTAAAAATATCTAGGAAAACCAGAATAAACGTTTACGAAAATAACAAAGACAGTTTTATCCTGTTGACCTGGAATCTAAAGTACCCCTTGTCGGCGGGCAACTCAGTTTCGATAAAATTAACGTCGATTCTTTAAATACTCGTCGTACTTCTAAATCGACTTCACGGAATTAACACGTGTAAAATTACCGGTTCGAATCATCGAAACGAGATCAAACAGTCACGTTGCCAAAATAAGGTAACAACGTGAAATGCAGAAGTTCGAATTTACATATCGTTGCAGAAAGATGAGGAAAAATTGCGAATTTCTTTCCGCGTTTGTATTAGTAGACACTTTTCAATTGTAAATTAGCGATACTTCGATAAGTAAGATTTGGTGAAAATAAAGACTGCGGTTTAAATCACGAAAATTCCTCGAGTGTTGAATTAAATAATGGAAATGGGGCTGTGGAAATTCCTACGCCCGGCATTTTTAACCAGAAAAAGGAGTTTAACTTTCGTTATTGTTTTAAGCGTGAAATTTAGTTTCGCGAAGAACACGCGAGTGTATAATATAATTAAAAATTTGAAAGCCAAATAGTTCTCGGATTTAGTTTTTCCATTCCACTGCGTACGTTCATTTCGTGGCGCTGTGTATTAAATAAGTACTTTTTGTTACACTTCATTTTAGTATTAAACACTATCATCGATAATAATCTTATAAATGGTCTAATTATTTTTCACAATAAACGAGTTTGTAACATTTCAGTACGAAAAGTAACCAATTATAAGGAACAATCACGTGAAAAATACTTCACTAAAATGTAACAACAGCATTTCTACCTTTCAATCAGCAAACTTTTAAAGAAATTATATTCATCGAATCTTCCCTTGGAAAGCGAATTTCATTTTCTACATTTCCCACACCGTCAATTCCACTAAAATTCAACAACAGCGTTTCTACCTCGAAACGAACAAATTAAAAAAAAAATTACATTCATTAAATTTTTCTTCGAAAATCGAACATGTATTTCCAATTTTTACCTCAAAATAAATTTCCCACATTAACCCCTTAACCTGTAACAACGAGTGGCAGAGACTCTGGCGAAGATGTGAGAAAAATCGTTATATTAGTAACAAGAATTAATTGTAATCCTAACTTTCGTTTTAATTTCTAAAACTGAGGATTACTAAATGTAATTAATTTGTGACACATTAGTTTTTGTTACCTGACACAGTACTAAAATAGAAAATGGCTGACTCTTAGACGCATATTCAGAAAAAAAAAAAATCATAGGTTAAGGAGTTAAACGACATTCGACGAGAATAAAACACCAGCTCAAATAGAAAAGAAAAGAAAAAACCACCCTACGTCACCACTAATACGTCGAACTTTCCCAACGAACCCTGAACTAAAACCTCGCAAGTATCTAACGCACACAGGGCTTCCCACAGGAATGAACTGTAAGACTCGACTCGAGTTCGACCTTAAATCTTCATTGTCTGGGACTCGACTGTCGAACAGTTGCCCCATCATTCAACGTCTCAGCGTTTCTCCAAATTCTCCAAATTGCTCTTCCACCTTATTGTTCGTGGAAAGTATGATAATCGCTTGGGATCGTACGCTGTGAACCAGCCGGCCGACAGTCGAGGACGTTTTCACAAGTTCCTGCAAACGACTCTGCACCGAACCGTTCTCCATTTCTCACCCGTTGCCTTTCGCGTCGAAATAGACTCGATGGGACGCGACGACTCGAAGAAATGGCCGGAGATCAAGGATCGATCCTGGCGTTCGAGACGAATCCGAAGGACGAGGAAGGTGAGGCCTGTGCAAGAGGACGCTGTCAATGACTTTGGCGTGCCGGAGAAAAGTAAATATAGCACAGCGACCAAACCAGTTCTCTTAAAATAACTCGCGGTCCTAAGGAGCGCATTCTCCATCGCATCGACGGCATTTTGGTACCGGGGAATGCGCGTGATCGCCACCGAAAAACGACACGGAGAGCTGACGCGACGATGTGCCGCCACTTCTGCCTTAGAGATCCTCGAGATCTACCTATGCGCTTCGTGAACCTTCTTCATTCGGTTTGAGAGCGTTTTGCTGGTCGTATGGACGAAAAGTAGGCTGATTTTGGAAAAATGGAGACGGTACGCTGTCGTTTGCAAATATCGGGACACTCTTTGTGTTCGTAGAGGCTCTTTTATACGATTTAACCCTCGACCCCTAAGAACCGCAAGTTTTCCCTTTTTCTTCGATGGAAGGATTGATTATAAAATTTGTTTGGAAGTGTGTTAACTGCACAGTGGTTCGTGGAGCTCGGTTATTTTGGCAAATAAAATGATATTTAACATTTAAACACGTTTTTTCTTAAAACATGTTCGAATTTGCGTCCGTTAGTATTTCTTGTATTACCTGCAGTGTTTACCTATTCTTGCGTAATCTAATGGAAAATCTTCCCGTAAAAATAACTAAATAAATATTTATTCACGACATTCAGAAAATGTAATATTCGAGTAGTTCTAGCTCGCGAAATGTTCAGAATGTCTCTTAAGTCTCTCAGTGTCCAAAGTGAGAAGAATAAGCTTGCTATACGTCAATTGCCATTGAGCAGAAGAGGCCAGACGCTTAAAAACCAATTAAGCGTTAGGCGTTTCTCCCGATCGTAAAGTTAAATACATGCTAGGGAAATGAAATGTTGGAGTCCTCAAAAATAGCAAATTAGTCGACCGTATCGTAAACTTAGGGCAATCTGTCGTCCTAACAAGATGATTCTCGACGACGATGAAGCATTAGTTAATGCAGGAATATTAAGTCGATTTTTCTTCGTTAATGAGAACAATAACTATGATTGATTAGAATTTCACATTTTGATGGGGGAAGCAAGAATTAACCCTTTGACTTGTAACAACGAGTCTTGTGACAAAAATAGTTATATTAGTAAGAAAAATTAATTTCGTTCGACCGAGGATTGCTAAATCTAATTGATCTATAATAGCTTTTATTACCCGATACAGCATTAAAACAGTAAATGGCTGACGCTTAAATACGTAGTCAGAGAAGAAATCATAAGATATGGGGTTAACTACAGACATTTGTCTTTAAGATATTACCACGGAGTCTCTGTTTAATGAACATTTAATTTAAGAAATATACGGCCGTTCATAAGTATTAGGACACCCATTATGTTCGTGCAGAAACTGTTATATGATTCAACCCTTAACTACAGGCATCTGTCTTTAAGACGTAACCAGAGATGTGTAGTCTTTTAGGCTACTTTGGCAATTTTATTTATTAAATCTCTGTGTTGAAAAACATTTTATTTAACGATACATACGTGTTTGTTAATGTTTTCCTACAATATTTCATGAAAACAGTGTACTTGTTAGAGACCATAGAAAATTAGGATTTTTTTTTAGGAATTAGTGTATCACTTGGTGTCAATTGAAAATTCGTACTCGTCTCTGAGATGAATGATCTATAGTTAAAGTAAAAAATATCAACAGAAATGCGTTTACTCGTTATATTACGAGATTCGGAACTGAATAATTCTTTTTCGACCTTAATTTTCTAAGAACCGAAAAAATTAATTTTGATAGAAATTTTGATAAAACTTAATTTTGACAAAAATTTCTTTTTTCCTTATTTAATAAAATAACGAAAATGCCAAATATTGAAACTTCGCGAAAGAGCAACTCCAACGTTAGCAAAAGGAAGCAAAAATTCTCGAAACTTTATTAAATGTATTTTTTCATTCTTTAATTAAAAATCCATGAAAAATAGTTTCAATTGTTCGCCAAATTGAAAATCTGCTACAAAAAATTCTCAAGACTTTATTAAATTTATTTCTTCTCTGTTTTATTAAAAATTCCCCCAAAATAGTTCCAATTGTCCACCAAATTGAAAATCTAACTTCTGTTCAGCAACGAATAATCAGCTCGCAATTAAGACAAGGCTACAACGCAAAATGTGAATAACGAACAGAAGCCAAACGCATCCCTGAATTTCCAAATGCAAACTCCTCGCGAGAAGAATAGGAAAAAGAAAGGGTTAGAAGTGGGCCGAGATGCGTCGCGACACGCTGCAATTATTTAGCCAAAGCTTATCCAGCATTTCGCCTCCGTGCTGCAGCTCAGGCTTCTCCGTTGCAAAACATACCTCAACGTGATAAATCCTCCACGTAATTGAGTAGCGAGTGTAAATGAAAAATTCAGACGAAGAAGAACCGTCGGCCGTTTCATGCTCTCCTCTTTTTCCTCTCTTTTCTTTTTCCGCGTTTTAAAACCATATTTCCTGCAACTTCTGTTAGGTGTTGCTTGACACGTGTACGCTAACTTTGAGAGATTTTCAGTTATTCCACGGTTTTAAACAGAGTTATCAAGTAAACACGTATAGTTGGATCGTAGACGTAGAGTTTATACATTTTCATTAACGCGTGCAAAATACTGTTTCGAAATAATTTTTTCCTGTCATTTTCATCTCTTTCTCGCAAGCTAATCATTTTCCAGAGACTTATTCTTGCAGCTTATATCGTGTAATAATTCTCTGCGCGAACAACTTAATCACCGTTATCGTTTCATAATCAACGATACAATTACTCCGTACACGTTCGTTCAGTTTGAACTTGGAATAATTGATATTTTTACGTGTTTTAAATTCAGCATCATTTTTCAACGGTATTCGACATCTTCGTCGAAACTTCCCCCTTCTCACCGTTCGATACACGTTTCAAGCAAATAACAGCAGTGTTCAAATTTATTTCTTCGAGTAATCCCACGTTCAACACCGATACTTCAATCTTTAAGACCTCTTGCATTCGTATCCATCAACGATACGCCAGACATAAAGGCGAACAAATAACTCGTCCCTTTTTCCACAACTTTCTTTTGCACTATTTTTACACCATTCTACGCTCCTCTCGTCTGCCACCATTCTGCTCCATCCCCTATTCTTCCTTTTACTCCCTTTTCTATTGCCTTCAGTTCTTACCCCTACTCATTTTTCCACCGATCCTCCCACCTCCTTTTATTTCTTTATTTACCGCTCGCCGCATTTATATTCTTTTTTCTCTACATTTATTTCCCTCGTTCCATTTTTATACTCCCGGCGGCAAGGAATCTCATTGTGAAAACACTTTCGCGACGTTTACTTCATTCGTGCGGAGTGTATCTTCGAAGCGGGTAATTTTTCTTGATGTTTTCTTTCTTTTATTTTGCACCTAATCTTCCTCTGTTCTTCAATACCTTTTCTGTGATTTGCAAGCTACTTTTAACGTGTATTTTGTTTTACACAGTAGCTATAATTCTATTCTTTTTTTTATGTTAATTGTAACAGGAAAGTATATTTGAGAAGAATTTTGAAAGGTACATTTAATCAACGTCTGTGTAATTGAAGTTAATTTCGAGATTCACCTTTTTCTACTTTTGCCGTTACACTTTCTTCCAAAGTAAAAAGAACACTTGGTTCGTTCTTTTCCCAACTGCTGTTTCTATTTCACTCTGACTTCCTCGACTAACAGTCCTACCGCTTCCTGTTTCATATATATTTAACGGAACTTGCTCGAATTGTAAGAAAGAAGAAAGAAAGTATTCTTCTATCGGTAATTTAGAGGTCTTCATTTCACCTGTATTTTTAATTCCCCGTGTGAACACGGATTTTTAAATTCCTAATGCACGTTACACGTGTCCCTTGTGTCTTTAATAGACGTTCAGAGCCATAATCTCTACAATAATCCCTCAGCCCCTTTACACCTTCCATTGCTCTTCTCTGCTCTTTCCATTTAATGCAACACTCCTCTTCCTCCCTCCTTCTACAAAACCTCGTCCTTAATCGTCTCTGTCCAACTAGAATGATACATCTCCAAGGATGATCTTCCTCGACAACTTCCGAAATATTCAACGAAACTTGTTCCAAGTTTAAGAAAGAAAGAAAGCATTCTTGCACCAGTAATACTTCATCCTCTGCTCTTTCTACTCTACTCAACACTCCTCTTTTTCCCAGTCTTTCTCTTCACCTTCCTCCTCTGACAAAACTATTCACGAAGCCTCGTCTTTAATCGTCCTTGTCAAACTAATTCGTCCGAGTAGAAATATACATCTCTCCAACACCAAGGACGATCTTCCCAGTAAACTTCTGATAATATTCAACAAAACTTGTTCCAATTCTAAGAAGAAAAGAAGGCAATCCTTCAACCTCTTCCATCTCACTCTGTTCTTTCTATTCTACGCAATACTACCTCCCAATTCTTCACTCCACCTTCCTCCTCCCACAAAACCGTCCACGAAACCTCATCTTTAATCGTCCTCGCCAAACTCCATTCCGTCCATTTCATCCACCCAAAATCGTACAACTCTACAACACCAACGACGATCTTCCTCCTCAGCTTCCGGTTCCTCCTCCACCGCGTCCATTTTCCGATCGCTCGCGTACCTTGCGGTAATTGGAAACGCGTATCGGCCGTGGTCCCGCGTATGAAACAGCGGGACAGAGAGTACAGTCAATTGTCCAAACCGGCGATCCAGAAACAGATGGGTCCCGATGCCAGCTGGATGGACACAATGCGCGGATATATGGATGGTTGCTCAGGAACGGCGTAATTGCGGTAACGAGTGGAGAGCCCTCGTTCGCTACGCGAGTCAGACGCGTCGACGTTGAAATATCTGGCCCTCTTAATTGCCCGTCGAATTTCGTTTCCACGCCGTTTTATACTTTCCCGCGGGCCGAATGGGAAAACACGAACGGGGAGAGGAAAGAACGAAACCCGGGGAAATTGGAAATCGAGATCGGGTAAATCGCGCGGCGGCCTTGTTTCTAGACAAAGCGAGTGAATTTTGATTGCCCCAGTAACGTCGTGAAATTACATTGATGGATGATGGATGAACGCGTTTCAGTCCTTCTTTTTGTCCCACCAGTTCGCTTATGCGCGTGGAGCGTTTTCCTAGTTGTTCGAGCTGTTTCCTTCCGCTGCTGATATTCTCTTATAATTTTTCGGTAGAAATTTGTCGTTTTGTTGCGTGGCAGGCTCCAAGCAAAATCGATTTTGTTAGCGTGTCGTGGAATGGTTCTTTCAGAAAAATTGACAGTGAACAGAACGTTGCAAGGCTATGTTCTTTCGGGAAAAACTCAGTCAATTTTCACAGCCTGACCGTTATCAACTACCAATAGATTTGTCCATTTTTCGTCTCTCTACTTTTATTCACTAACCCTTTGAAACTCGTTAGAAAATTGTTCGAATGTACCATTAATCCTTTCATTACTATTGGCGCCTACAGACGTTTTGAAAATTTTGGTGCACTTCCACCTTAATTTAATAAACCGAATTTTGAAACAACGCGATCAAAACAACAAATTTTGCAGCCGTGGTTAAACATTTACCATCAGTCATCCACGTTACGCGTTAAAATCTGCCGTAGCGAAAGGGTTAGGAAGCGGTACGATTAAACCAGCACGAAGAACTCTCCTCGACAATACTTGTCCCCAAAATTTGATTAAAAATAGTACAGAATCAGGAAAAAGTTTCATCTTCTTCTATGATAATTTCAAAGAGGTTCAATGTTATCGTTGAAAAAGTAAAGCAGAATTACTACATACGTGTTTCTTTTCTTTTCTAACATTTTCAGTTGTATCGTGTGCATTGTTTGATCAATGAAGGAGTACTGTACGCCTGATTCATACTATTCAAGCCAGTACTACTTGTAATCGATAACATTTGTTTGGACATTCTGGTTACGTAGCAACGCAGGGGCATGGTGATATCGACAAATGTCTATCCGACACCAGAGTCATTGTTCTTCGTTAGGAATTTCTGTGAAATGAGCGGAAAAGATGGAACATATTCGTGTTCGTACCACTGATAGCTTTCGATCATTTATTTTACGTTATTAATGTTAGCTTCTTGGGTTTATTGAATTAAGTGTTGTTACAAATAAGAATTAACACTCGTGAGTTGTCAATGACAAGTATGTTTTTAATTGTACAAATTCTATATTGAAATTTTCTATTGAAATTGTGAATAATCGTCAATTTGCATAATCGACGTATTTTTACTCGAATAAAAATTAATTCAATTTATTGCCTTGTTATTATTTAACACATTAATTATCTCAATAATAACCTCGCAGAAATTCAAAAAATATTCTAAAATTTATATCTGCTTTTTCATATCATGAATATATTTCATTTGTAATTCAAAAAATTTCACATTTTTCACGTTTAACAGAGTTTCTCGAGCCTAATTCTATCGTGTTACCACATTTTTTGGTCTTTAATGCAGTAATTCACCCACAATGTTACGGACAAAAATAAACCAAAATAAGAAAAAAATAGAAATAACCAAGTAACATATTTTTCACTGCCACGTAACCAGTTTCTAAATTCAAAAGTGAAACCTGCTACTGTTAAATCTGACGCGTTCAAGCTCTGTGACTCGTATCGAATAAAAATAGCAGAAAGAGGTGCGTTATTTTCCGACTGCAACTGGCAAAAATATGAAAACAGAGCCGCCCACGTTTTGTTTTCTTCCTAAAATCTCTGCGCGATTAAAAACGAATAAAAGTTTATTGGCACAAAATACCAACAAAATTTACTCCTTTCCCAAATTCTCGAACAAATTCCTCCTCTTCGAAACAATTCAAAACAGCCTGCTTAACCTAAAAATTAACATTTTTCTACTCGATTCTCTGCCAAAGGAAACGAGCAAGGCGAAACGAGATAAAATACTTTCAATTTTACGCCAGATTAGCCATTTCTCCCTCGACTCACCTCACATCAATTTAACTACACCATTCTTCCCTCGATACGTTATTCTAATTCCACCTTACGAAATGGCCGCTCGTCGAATTCAACCTGCACACTTGTTCCCGTCTATCCAATATCGAGCAGGCGAAAAAAAAAAGGAGGAAAAGAAAACTGAGAACGCTGAATAACACCGGATCCATTTCCAATGCAATTCTGCGAAATACAGGAACGTTCGGCCTTGTTGGACGCGTCTTGTACCGGCGAATAGAGCAACCCTTAGCTGCAAGGACACAGCCAGGCTGGCACTCGAGTCGATTTTCCCAGAGTCGAACGAGATTTAAGTCAAAGGCGAGGCTTTCGTCTCGCTGGATCCCTGGGTGGTTGTAACAGATGCACGACAGAGAACCGTAACCGAGAATGCACTTACCGACAGCGAAACAGAACCCGCGAATCCACCTTTATCCGGCGACTATTCTGAGTGCATTTTTCACTCAATTTCCTTCCTTCATTTTCGTTCTGTTCACCGCTTTCTAACGCCAAACTTGCCGACGAAGTTATTCCATTTTTTTTTATCTTCGCGTTAATGTTCTTTCGGCAGGGTTCTCTTTCGAGTTTGTGAGTCACTTTTTAGCGAGCTTTAGGGATGACAATATGTTGATTCTGCCTTGTTTAGAAGGAGAATTTGATACGACGCTATTGAGATTGCTGGGAGTGTGGCTTTGTAATTTTCTAACGAAAGTGCTATTAAGTATTACACATACTTTAATGTTTAACGTAATTCCATTGGATACTGAATAAAACTGAAGAAAGTAGCAAAATAGTACTAACACAGTCAAGTTTTTAATATTTTTCATAATAATTGAAGCACCAAAATTAATGAAAAATACAAATAACACAGACAGTTAAAGAGGATATAAAATACTTATAGTGAGAGTTTTGAGACTTTCACGGCCCGGATTGATACGAGTGGAATTATTTGAGGCTTCCGGGTGTAAGCCGTGTGCAAAGGAATTTACATTCCGGCGTTTCGCCAGCATCGTCAGGGTCTGGAGACGTACTGATAATCAATTAAAAATCAATTAAAATCAAATTTAACCCTATTTGGAGCACCCTCCTCCCGTTAATGAATTGATTTTAATTGATTATTAATTGATTCAAATGAACATGGGTACTTATTGTGGAATTGGTTTAATAATATGTTGTGAGTGATGGCGTGAATGTAGTGAGTTTGTCGAATCGTCTCGAGATTTGGAAAACGAGCGGATCATAGAGAGAAACAGGGCGACTAAGAAACGACGTTAAATTTACCATTAGAGGCAACTCGAAGGATGATATTTTCCAAGACAGCAGGTCTATGGACAGCAGTGAAATAGTTCGAAAGAACCAACTTCTAATTAAAATATTAGTTTTAAAAAATTACATTAATTGTTGCTACTTTATAGAAAAAAGGACCTTCGGGTGCAAAGGGATTGTGGAATTGGTTTAATAATATGTTGTGAGTGATGGCGTGAATGTAGTGAGTTTGTCGAATCGTCTCGAGATTTGGAAAACGTAGAGAAAATCATAGAGAGAAACAGGGAGTAAAACAGTAGAACCGCGTTGTTATCGATATCAGAGAGTGCGTGATTTTCAGATTTTCATTATTCCTCTTTACGTGTATTTATAGTTATTATGAAATTATTGTTATAAAATATATTGCTATTGAACTTATTATCACGTGTTATACAACCACACTTATAGGAGTGAACACCCTGACGCACACCATTATCCGTACGTCTCCAGCAATGCTGGCGAAACGTCGGAGTGTGAATTCTTTTGGACACGGCTTACGCCCGGAAGCCTCAAATAATTCCACTCGATACTTACAGTGCTTTTAAAAGTAATTTCCAAGGCAACGCAGCAACTTAAATAATACCAGTCGAGATAAACGAAATTGAAAAGAACCCAGATAATTCGGGATAATCGCAGAATATCTTTCACTGTTCGCGTGAAATTTTCATTGGACCCTGTCTCGCTCAATTATTTAGAGAATTCATTTCCACGTGCATATTTCACAAGTCGCCGTACCAGACTGAAATGTCAACTCGTAAATCGAAATGAACCGGCGCAACGGTGTATTTTAAATGTCTCGTGAATTAGTTTCTAATTTAAAACCAAAAATATGCAGATTTTATTTCCACACTAGCAGACGACGAAGAAAAATTAATATTACTAAGAAGGTACACTACTCTGAAACGTCTAAGAATGGATAAAATATCGGAATTTTTTGCATAGACAATTGCAAAGGACATGAATGCACCTCGTTTCTATTACAAATTCGACTAAATTAAATCACCAAAAAGCAGAATATTTTTATATTTATTTATTTTAGTGAACAGCGAATGGGTTAAGCCAAGGTATTCAATTAGGAGCAAAACTAACTGTATAGAAAAACGTATCGAGTATATTTCACAAATTAAAAATCAAAATCACTTCTTTTAATCCTCGTTCAAATCCAAAACGACAATTTTCTCAAGAAGGATTCATTAACCCTTTCGTTTCCAGTGAGATGCACATGTCTCATTTAAATGCACAAATTCTGGCAGAATGTCTTGTCACAAAAATGTCTCAATAAGAGCAAAAATTCACCTCAATTTGATATCCATTAAAAACGTCACAATCGGTAGATAAATAAGAAATTTTTAAAAAAGAATAATTCGGTCGCGAAAGGGTTAACGTACGTAACCATACTACCGCGAGACATTTTCCAGTATTCCGTAGATAAACGTAACGATAATACTACTTCTCCGAGCTGAGAAGAATAAATTCGCTGCACTTAATAAAGAAAAAAAAAAAAAAGAGAAGCAACCAACTACTTTTACGCGAGAAGTAAATCTCCGAGGAACGACCGTTTAAATGCGTTCAGTCGCTGAGGAAGTTCTAACGAAATGTCGCGAACTTCTATCGGGTGTTTATCGAACGAAGTCGTTCCCCGGCCAGCCAGCGAAGTAAATTGTAGTAAAATTCTGGGAAGTTTCGAAGTTCAAGGGTTTTTAAAAAGTCGAGTTTGTATAAAAACCCGAGGCACATGGGAGATTGCCTTTAAAGTGGCCGGTGGGAAAGTGTGCGCGCGACGGCTTGCAATCAGAATTTCTAAGCACTTTAAGAAACTTTTGCTGTATAAAAAGTGGCTCCTTTCTTTTCTTTTCCTTTTTTTTTTTTCAAAGAAACGTTCGCGCGAAAACGTGCAATTATTTGTCGATTACAGGGAGATGTATCTCTTGCCGTTTGACACGTACGGAATTCGTAATTACGAGGATTTTCGAGAAGCCTCTTTGGCGAGATGGAAATCTTTGAAAGTTGAACGCAGAGATGATATCTGCGAAAGAATATTTTATATTGAAATCTATTTTTCCCATTTTTCATTTATTGTCCCAAGAATATTTCACTGTAACCCAATTTTCCCACTTTTTCTTTATTATTCCAACAATATTTTTCACTACATTTTCCCATTTTTCAATTATCATTCCAAGAATGTTTCACTGAAATCCAATTTTCCCATTTTTCATTTCTCATTCCAAGAATGTGTTTTTACTGAAATCCAATTTTCCCACTTTTCATTTCTCATTCCAAGAATGTTTCACTGAAATCCAATTTTCCCATTTTTCATTTATCATTCCAAGAATGCGTTTTTACTGAAATCCAATTTTCCCACTTTTCATTTCTCATTCCAAGAATGCGTTTTTACTGAAATCCAATTTTCCCACTTTTCATTTCTCATTCCAAGAATGTGTTTTTACTGAAATCCAATTTTCCCACTTTTCATTTCTCATTCCAAGAATGTGTTTTTACTGAAATCCAATTTTCCCACTTTTCATTTCTCATTCCAAGAATGCGTTTTTACTGAAATCCAATTTTCCCACTTTTCATTTCTCATTCCAAGAATGCGTTTTTACTGAAATCCAATTTTCCCACTTTTCATTTCTCATTCCAAGAATGCGTTTTTACTGAAATCCAATTTTCCCACTTTTCATTTCTCATTCCAAGAATATTTCACTGAAATCTATTTTTTCCTGAGATCTATTTAATATAATTTTGGAAAATACAATTTTATTAATTCAGAACTGCATTCGAAATAAAGTAATCCAAAATAAATTCCACAGTGCAAACAGTAACGCGTGCAAGCAATCAAAAATTAAAGCATCTAATTAAGAATCACGCTTCCTTGATTTCAAAAAGTGTATCATTACGTTTAACCAAAGATTTCCATATTTCAATAGCAATCACAAGTTTGCCTCCGTGCCACATTGCAACGTGCATAAATTCCTCGGAACGACGAGTTCCGTCTTCTTTCTATTGTTATTACAAAGCTCCGGTATAATTGACACGTTTGCGCGTTTTATTCTATCCGCGGTGCGTGTGCGCATTTAATGGCTCTTTTCTCTCTGTGAGAAAGATTATAAGTAGGACTGCAAGAGTCAAACGAGAACGGAACCGTGTTCCCGAGTGGCCTTCATTGCATGGCCAATGCCTTCTAGGCATACTAGCTGCAGTTGCACTTGCAACCAAAAGGTAAAGTTGCACTGATGCGAGAATCGATTAGTTCAGTGGATCATGTTATCGAGAAAAAATTTGAGAAAATGCAGTTCTGTTGCTGACTTTTCAGACAGATGGAAATTTATGGTGTTAACAGTGATAAGGGTGAGTGTTTAGTATTTGATTTACGGAGATGATTTAATGTTACAGTGCAGTTATTTCATTAATATAATACAAAGACGAATATTAAACAATATTAATTAGGGGACAGTTCAGATTTATTTTTGTTGCTATCTCTGAGCCAAATTTAAATCAAATTTTATGTTTTTAAAATTTATGTCAAGGGTGAGAATTTAGTATTTAATTTATGAAGGCAATTTATTGTTATATTCAAATTTCTTTTTGTTGCTATTTTCGAGCCAGATGTAAATTAAATTTATGTCAAGGATGAGTATTCAATATTTGATTTATGGAGATAATTTAATGTTTCATTACAGTTATTTCATTGCTACACATAGAAGAAATAATATTAAACAATATTAGCTCAAATTCCTTTAAACATTCATTTTCTTACTGAAAATGGCCTTATCACCATTGGCACAATTCTAACCAGAACGATTGTCCTTACTTACGAAAATGACAATTTCAGTCGTACGAAAGTTATTTTAGTTCAGATGGTTAAACGAAAGTGACAGCAAAAGTTTCTTCATTTTCTTCCAAGCTTTGAGTAACTTTTTTATTACCCAAGTTTTACACTAAAATTAGTAGAATTAAAACGACCTCTTTTTATTGATCACACAGAACGTTCCTGAAACTTTATTACCATAAGACACTATCGAACAACTTAGAAACATCCTTTATTCCACACCAATTACCAATTTTTATTTACGAAATTTAATAAAAATCCCAAGAAAAAAACGTCTCAAAGAAAATTCTCTCGTCCACTTCAATTACCGGAAACTCAATTCCCCGTTTCGACAAACTAACTCGTTCGAAAGCCCAGAAAATGGTATTCGCGATGCGCCTAATTATCACGCACGTGATTCAGCCGCGCAATTATTATCCCGCATCCACTCGATCGAGCAATCATGCTCTCAAACGAGCGCGTCACAAACGATGTTCAATCGACATCGAAATTCCGAGAAAAATTATTCCTGGCCTCGAGTCACCGGCGATTCTCGTTCCCCGCCGCGCTAAAAAGGATCAACGGATCCAACTCCGGATCGTTCCGTTAGAGATCCAAATGAATCACGAGCGCTGCTCGTGTATCTGGGTCGAAGGGGGTCGCGGAACGAACGAAATCAGAGAGGAAAGGTGAATTAATCAGATTTCACCTGAGGTCGCCCACGGAATCGTGAGACGAGAATGTGTCGAGCCGCATAATCGTGTGAAATTATTGTCTATGAGAAACGTCGCTCACTAGCACGTTCATCTATGCATATTCCTCCGGTTTTTGCCTCTTACGCGCGCGAAAATTGATTCTCCGCGCCGATATCGCTTGATTGTCATACGATCGATGAAAACTGGCTACGACGCGACGTGCGCCTCGTTTAATCCCTTCGCGTTCAAACTTTGTCACGTTGGAGAGAGATTATTACAGATTTTTTCCAATGTTCCACGGTGCAAAAATATTATAATGAAATATGGCACTGTTGAAAAAGTGGAGAGGTGTGTAGAGCGAGAGGGAGATTAGGTTTTTTCGGAAGATTTGAAAGCAGGTTCGAATGTACGGTGTGAATGTCGGTAGAGAGTTACGGGGTGATTTAGCGATTGAACGAGGCAAATTTAAAATACGTTCGAGTATGTAGCAGTATTTTTGGAAAGGGTAATTTTCGATTACGTGAATGTTTATACAGACGATTTTTATGAAATTCAGAGGTGTGGTTAAGATATTGATCTAAATTTCGGTAGAAAATTATGGGGTGGCTTAATAATTAAACAGGAAAGAGAAGAACGAAAGAATGAAATTTAAAATATGTGCCTATCGGTATTTTTGGAAAGCTCAATTTTCAATTATGTAAATGTTTGTATAGACGACTTTTATAAAATTTAGAAGTACGTTTGAAATATTGATTTAAAATTCAGTATAAATCTCGGTACAGACTTATGGGGTGATCTAATAATTAGAACAGAAAGGAAACAACGAGAGAAATTTAAAATATGCATCAGTATTTTTGGAAAAATTAATTTTCAATTATATAGATATGAAACAAGAAACCCTTAATATTTTCAATTTAAAATGAAATCATCATCTTTGTGGTATCAGATCATTATTCTACTTATTTTCCTTTATATCCATCAAACTATCAACAATGTGCCTAATTTGTTTCACACGGAAATACGTAAACGTTGTGAAAGCGTTTTGTAAGAGGCAGAGATTACTAATCAGAGGTAACAACTAACAATCAGAAAATAATAAACAGTTTAATATAACACTTATAGTTGGGGCCACGATATAGCGAGGTCGTAAATTAAACTCTCAAGAATCGGCATCGATTGATGTTGCGGCACTCAAGGCCGTGTGTTGCAGTCTGTTTGAGGGTTCCAACAATAAACGAATGGTAGCATATGATTTGGTACTTCAAGTAGAAAATGGTATTTCATTTACAAATGGAAAATATGTTAATATTAAAGCTACACAATCCTTTTGCATTTTCTATCTGCATCTTGTAACCGTACTTCCAAATGCGGCTTTTCCCAGAAGAAAAAAACCCTAAATTGTCCTAGCTGAACTCAATTTTCAGTAAATATATTAGAATCAGTTTGACTTTCGCTGGATACAAGAATTCTTTGTACGGTCCTGACCATGGTTCTTAGAGCTTATCTGCTCGTATTTCTGTCAATTTCGGGGTCCCGGCAGCTAAAACATGTTTACTTTGACGCCTAACCGATTTTACAACCTCGCTATATCGTGGCCCCGACTATAAAATATACTTCAAACGACAAAGCGATCCGTGCGCCTCGGAAGGCGCAGGAAGACTGAGAAAGTCACGCGTCTGCACGACGTAATTAACAAGGTCACACAATTAGGGAATATGTGCAATGTCGCCTACACATTTCTACCTACCTATACTCTATCCAAAACACAAGAATAATCGCATCCTCACCTGAATACCACAAACATCAACACTAATCCCAAACTCGTTAACAAAACCAACCAAGCTCGTTAACCAAATTTTACCACTGAACAAAATTTCCATTTCAAATTTCTCATCTACGTTTCACATCTCCAAATGCAACCCTAACTAACACACTCCGTCAAAGTGGCCTCTTTTTAGCATATTTAGCATACATTAGCAAGGTAGCAAGGAAAACACGGCCTCCGAGATCACACATGTCCAGAAAATATCAATTTTTGAGTTATCTAATTACGGCGTCAAGGTGAAAGTTAGAAAGTTTCCCTATTAGAAAGTTACGCGTTATCTGTTTGTTCGAAAATCTATGTGGCACAGCTGATCGACGGTACACAGACAGCGTTATCGATATGTCGCGATGGGGATATGTAAACTATTTCAAGTTTCCCGGGGTAAACGTCCTGCTGCTGTATTTACTTAAGCTTCAGTTTGGCAGATCTGGTTACCGTTTAATGGTCGCGTCTATGTTCATAAATGTTGACTGTGAGGATGTTCGCCGCCATCAATCCTACTATCTTGCCTGGTTATCTGACTTTGTCAAGTAATTGCGACGGAAGGTGCGGTGATCAATAGTGTATTAACGCGATTCTCGCTTACAGATCATCGCTGGAGACTGCTCGAACAGGTAGCTAGTTTGTGAGACGATCGATAAATAAATTACGGATATTGTTCACTCGTACTGTGATCCTGATTAGTTTTTAATGTAATTACGGGTATATATGTGGAAATAGGAGAATTGTGCTTTCTTTAGAAAGACCGAGCAACGATCAATTAGATGAATTCCTTTAATGATCAATTAAAGAGAAAGTGTTCGTTAGAAATTTGAGAAATTCGATCTTTCGATTAGTGTACAATTTGCTTTCGTGCATCGTTGATTACTCTTGGTAATTGAGTCTCGTTAAATTATATTAATCTGGTCGTTTTTTTTTTTTATTATCTTTGAGAGAAATGTTTGTTATATTCTATGTTTTATATAATTCTGAACAATACAGTGCCTAGTAAGGTAAAAAAGTGTCGCTTCACTTGACTACGAATAGGATTTTAATATTGGGTCATATTTGACCCAAATTTGCATTCGTCGTGCGTCGACTTCTGTCTTACTCCAGCTCCTACGTTAAAAAGAAAAAAAACATTCTAATCAATCTTCAAAACGCCGCAAATTTTCTGACACGAGATTCTCAATGTTCCCATAAAACTATCATAAAATCCCTCCGAATCCCCACTTTTAGGACACTTCCACGTCGATACACCTTCAAAATTCCTCGCAAATTTAATTTTCCACAAATAAAACCGTATGCAAACAACTCGAAACATCAAAGCTTCGAAGCAACCCTGGACATTTCGCCTTTCCAGAAGGGTTCAAACGAGCCTCAGAAGCTAAACTCGTGTTCCCAAAGCAGCAGCAAGAGGGAAACAACGACAGCGGAGCAGAGTCGTCTGCGAGAGATTCGATACGTGGCAGCTACTGCTACGCCGGTAGCCGGTGATCTCCTTGAAACGATCATTGATTTCTCGTCGCGAGAGTAGGTACGTGCCGTCAAGGACGTGAAACACGCCGAGGGTGGCTCGTGATCTACAACACGCTCTTCTGTATTTGCAGTTCGCGCGCCAGGAGACGAACGCGTGTTTTACCTTGTTACGTACGGCCTTCGGCGAAGGAACTGGGACGAAAACGATGACAGTTGGCTGGCCGTGATTTATGGAGAAACGCGAAGAACCCAGTCCCGCTGACTAATGCCGAGCAAATTAATTTCAAGTGCTAACGTGTGCGCTGGCCAAGTGTTAACGCGGTGGATACCAACACACGCGGAGAGCTTATGTGGGTAATGGAACCACTACATGCTGTCGAAATGTGCCAGACGTGGAACAGCTGATGATCATGCTAACACATTGCCGATCTTTCGACCGCATTGCTTGTAGTATCTGGAATACTTCGGGGATAGGCTGGCCTAAGTCGTGTTACTGTAATTTCATAGCGGCACACAAAATGTTAAATTGTTTTTATTTTGCTGTGTAACGCAGATTGGTTCCTATTGCTCTAATTAAGTAGAGAAAGAGTAGTAAGATGGTGTGTATAATTCAATTTTGAGGAAAATGATTAGTTTGGCGAGATTAAGAGAGTGATTAAGAAATACGATAAATTCTGGTTTACGAGAGTGATCAAGAAATACGATAAACTTTACTTTTCGTAGTATGGAAATTCATTTTTATTTTACTGTCTTTTGTTCAAACATTGGAGATGGGGCTGGCCTGGCTCTAAAGTACAGATATTTCATTAGAAAAAATTTTATTTTACGATAGTGATCAAGAAATACTATCTATACCGTAGAAATGAATTTTTGTCCCATCGTTTATTTTACTGGAGATGAGTTAGTCTGGCTCTAAGGTACAGAAGAATATCGTATAATTACTTTAAATACTGAAATAACCCTTTTCCCAGTTTCGTTCTAAATATTTCTCTAA
Source organism: Habropoda laboriosa (assembly GCF_001263275.1). Lineage (NCBI taxonomy): Eukaryota > Metazoa > Arthropoda > Insecta > Hymenoptera > Apidae > Habropoda > Habropoda laboriosa. The sequence continues at coordinate 1,566,644 of NW_017100941.1, forward strand.
TTAAATCTGTAACAATTAACTTAGTACAAATACTACTTATCTTGAGATAGTACTATGATGCTATAATAGAGCTTATTAACTCGATTTCTAGTGTACATGGAACATAACTATTAAAACGTAGAAGCAATTTATGATTTTCAGTATAGCAAATGCAATTATTTACCGTGACTTGTGGCACGCGCGAAGTATTAAAGCGAATTACAAACAGCGTAATTTATCGCTATTTTTTACGTCAAACGGGATAGTAAGATTAAATCTATGACAATTATCTTAGGATGACGAGAGCGTGATGTCATGACGATGCTTATCAGCTCGTTTTCTAGTACACGGAATAATTCTTCAATTACAGAGGTAATTTATACCATCGTGCACGGGTATGACTGTTTCAAGTGATTTAATCCGATGTTGTGTTAAATTGTAAAGTGTTAATCTCAAGATGAATTAGATTCGAAGTTTCCAATGATTGCATACAAAAGTTTGAAAATTTTCTATGTATCATGTTCATATTTTACTCGAACAATATTCCTTTTAGCTAAAATGTCCTATCTAACAATTTCTCATTTTTCAAGGTAATCTAAAATATTTGGAGCTCTACATGTTTTTCAACCCTTTCATGACTGAAAGTGAGGAATTTGTTATTTATCTACCAATTATCGCTTCCGTAATAAATATCAAATTGAGACCAATTTTTCTTCGAGACGTCTTCGTCCCGCTGGAAACGAAAGGGTTAAGCAAAGCTGGAACGCCTTAAATGCTTTATAAACTTCCAAAAACAACCTATAATTTACTCGTCCAAAATTACTTTTCACACATGATAAAACCTCTTCAACCTCATTCTTCGTGGATATTTAAAAATATCAGTTAGGACAATTAAGCCAAGAAAACCAACACACTTTCTATCTCTAATAAAAAAAGAAAACATAACGCGAGCTTATCCAAACGGTAAACATTGTCACCAATTAGTCCAACAACTTCAAACTGTCTCCCTCTGGTTTATATAACGACGTTTAAATCAAGCGACACTCGTTGTATCATTACAGCACGACAACACGAAATCTCACCTGCTGCTGCTGTTTTTTTTCTCCACAACTTCTCAATTCTCTTTCTCCGTGTCACCCTCCTAGTTACAAGCAGCATCCAACAAAAGAGGCAAAAGTGGCATAGTAGGCTCGTGAGAGCTACAGCAATCGCTGTAAACTTCTGTTTACGATTCCACAATACGAACGCTTAGACGAGTCGCGAACCGTGTCAGAAATGTGGAAGGTGGTACACGTCGCCGTCATCCGTTTGCTCCAGATACCCCCAAGACGAATACGTGTTTCACCGAGTTACACATGCCATTAGCAGACCAATTGGAACGAGTACAGAGGCTGTCTCGTCTCTCAAGTTCCCCCGGGGTTCCTATCAAGAACCCGTGGAGACGGATTCCTGTGAAATGTCCGTAAAAGACATCCACGAGTGCTGCTTTCTTGGGTTAACTAGCATCGAGAGACTCCCGGAAGAACGATAAGAGGCCGCTTTTCTTTCTCTGGCGTTAGACATGGTCAAGTGCCGCGGGGAAACCGAAACTTCGAATTTTTCTTCGTAACTACGGAGAAAGAGACCTCTGGCTTTTGTGAAGTTCTCTGGCAAAGTTGTCGGACGACCCCGTTTATTATACCACGAAGTATAATATACACACAGGGTGATTCGTGTAACTTGACTTTAAATTACTTCTGCGTGTTCTTTTTTTCCTTTTTGGAAATTTCATTTGAATAGAATGGAACTTCTATTGTAAATTTCTTAATAAATAGTTACTTTAGACCTGTTACGGTTTAATGTTTATTTACTCAGATTTTAAGGCTATTTTAGATTTATTGAGGAAACATGGGAAGTTCCATTTAAAACAAATTAAGTTAAAGTTGTTGTTTCCCTTCTATATTAAATAACTTCTGTAAGATCATCAATTCCTTATGAAATATTTCACTTAAAATAGAAACTCTGTAGACTTTGTCTCTTATTTTCCTTTTCAACAGGAGAGAAAATACGTGCAATTTTTTGGAAGGAAAAATTGAAAAAGATACAGCCTTAGTTAAGACTATAGACCATAAGTTCTACATAGGGAAGAAATTCTAGCCTTTTAGGTGATCTACAATCTAACCTAATCCCAATCTTCCACTAACCCTTGACATAAGAATTTCCGCTTTCAGGCATACAGACAGACAATAAACTATTTCTTTATACGTTAATATTACACTGAAACGTCATATTTTACAACTAATATTACGCCGAAACATTGAAATAAAGGCAAACTACACAGCACTGCCTGACAGTAGCCAAAAGAATGTGAACTGTCTGAACTATTCGAACCGCAAAGGGGTAAATATTTTGATTCCCAAAGTTGTGTCTTTACCCTATAATCCATCACCTAAACTATACAGGGTGTCTCAGCTGACTTTGACATCTTGATTTCCTCGTTATTATTACTCATAGCGGAAAATGTTTCAGATGAAACTTGAACGGTGTCGAAGGGGGCATATTCTGGTGTTATTAATTCTTTCACGAGTGGGAAAGTTTCACTTTCATCTGAAACATATTTCGCTTTGAGTAATAATAGCGAGAAAATCAAGATGTCAAGATCAGCTGAGACACCCTGTATATTCATACTACTGTATTAAAAACTTCTTACTGAGAGTCTAAGAAAGTTCTTCAAGCTTCAAGAGCAACATACACAACAGGTATCAGGAAGTGCCACCACGTGTTGGTCCTCGATGTCAGACACGTCCTTGTTTCGTCCACGCAGCGTTGTTTTATCGCGCTAGAAAACTAACCAGCCGCTCCTACGAAAACCATCGAAACAACGGGCTCTCATTATTCCCCGGCGGATATTCAAAGCGTCTTCGAAACGGGTCACGAGCGTGCGGCATACGCACTGCGGATATCGCGCAGCTCCCTCCGTTCGCCGTTGCCCGCGACAAAGGGTCGCTTTCGGATGATAATCCCTTAATACGCATACACGGTCCACTTTCGCGAATGACTGTCCTTCGTCTCTTTTTCTCTCTCTCTCTCTATCGCTATCAAGAAATGACGAAGCGCGGGCACTTTGTTTCCCGGCGAAGTCATGAAACGTTTGGGGGTGAATCGCGTAGGGGAACTGGAGATACGACGGAGGGAGGTGATGGAGCTCGGAGAACAGCCTGATGAAGGGAGAACCTTTTGTGCGTGGAGCTTTTGACGATAAAGAATATTTCTCGTGCGGATTCATCTTCGCTTCGCTTTTCACCGACGATTTAACGAGCACAAAGGGGAGTTTCGTTCGTCAACATTTCCACTTCTTCTTCCGTTCTTGCAGTATGCGCGGAGAAGAGGGAATTTTTACGAGTCCTTCGGGAAAAGAAGATCCCGGCGAGGGGATTTAAACTTGGGGTCTTGGGGTTTGCGGAGACACTGACCAGACGGTTTAAAGTTAGTAATTTTTGTTACACCTGCCTTTGAGGGCGATTTTCCTCCCTTCAATGTGGATAATTTCTGATAAAAAAAAAATAGGTGTCAAATATGTTCTTTGAGTACTAATTTTAACCAAAGTTTTATCGATAGATCATCAATTTTGGACGTTCCCTTGTCAGTCAAGGTAGAAAAACTCGACACTCTCGATTCGTAACCTAACATAATCTCTGCAATCATTTCTCACCTAATCCTAACATTGGGGTGAAAAAAGACAGCGAAGCCTTCCACATAAGATTATGGTACGCAATATGATTCAAGTCGGTTAATTTGATGTTAGAATTGATTACACAAGATGATAAAAGAAAAAGAAATCCAAGATTTTAGGCGGTTATAATACTCACTGAGGGGAATAAAAAATGTCCAATTAATCTAAGATTTTACGAACTTATAATACTCATCCAGAAGATTAAAAAATGCCTAATTAACCCAAGAAAAAATATCTAAGATTTTAGAGGCTTATAATACTGAAAATGTCTAATTAATATAAGTCCTAAAATCAATCTTTTCAAACTCAACGTCTATATCTACGAACGCTTTCTCTTCCGTCGCCCTGCATTGTTTCTCCAAGAGGGAGAGAACGAGGATGAAACATTGGATTGTTAGTGGTTACAGTGTTCCCTGGATCGTGCAGCTTTTCCACGGAAATTCATCTTCGAACGTGTTCTGTGCGTTCCTGATTCTTTTTATGAAAGAGTCTGCTTTAAGACACAGACCAGATACGGTTTGACGAATCAGCTTGAAATCCGAGCTTCCACTGCTGCGTTTCTGTGTTTGGAAAAGCAACGCAGCTCGTTACCTCGGTTTTATACGAACTCACTCCTGGAATTTTTTATTTAGTCCTTTCGTCTAAATACGATTTAATCTTCTCTTCTTTTTTAAATTATTTTTCTTATTCTTGTGACCATACTGCATGCATTACAGCTCATAAGAGTTTAATGGATAAATACAGAAGTGCGACAAAATTCGTTCATCAAATGAGCCACACTGAAGCCAAAATGATTAACTCCACTTTTCGATATTATTCTAATTTTAGTATCAAAGCAGACACTTACTGCTTAATTTTTCATAAATTAAAAAAATTTAATAAATTTTATTCGACAGAGTTAGTCACTTTGGCTCCCAAATGGCTCAAATTCAAAGTTTCACATCGAACTCAACATCATTCTCACCTAATTCACCTTTAACCGATGCAATTAAACTTTTAAGTAATACTGTACATAAAATCTTGGTTCAAACACTTCACACATCAATTCTCCTCAAAATCTATCAGTTGCTCCGTAAAACGTAGCTTCCGAAGTTTCACCGTCCAGGAAATTCTATTCCCCGCCAAAAATTTCTCCCGGGGACGTTTCACTTCGTTTGCAAAAAGGATTTCGTTCGAAGGGGAAACCAGACGTAGTTAAGTAACTTGGTCGAAAAAGTGAAACTTCACGGGGGTCACGTTGCTCAACGAAGCGACAGAGTTTACGCGTCAATTTCTTAAACTCCCATTATTCTCTATACACACCGTCTGTTTCTCGCCGAAAATTTTCTTCGATGCACCCCCACGTGATAAAATGGGCGAATCTGAACAGAAACCAGACGCGGCGAGTGCAGCGATGTTTTGCTAAAAGGAGCAACGAAGCTCGTATATCAATTTCTAAAGTCTCTGTCCTCAAGGTTTCCACACTTTTTCCAAGACAAACTTTCCACAAACATTTTTCCGTAACTTGTCCTTTCACGCGGTAAAAAGAGTTAAGGTTCTGACACGAATCAGAGGGACGTGGCTCTAACAACTTAATCCCAGAATGCTTCCTGTCGTTCTCTCCTTTTTCTGTCAGAAAACAATCGATGCGTCAAGTCTTGAATGTTCTTTTTATTTCTAAACGTTGGTATTGTTATACTCTGAAATATTTTCTTTCTTAGTCTTACTCACACTGGACTCCTCTCAACTCTCCTACACAGTCGTGATCCAAAGATCATCTTCCTCAAACCATTAACCCTTTCCGCGCATCACAGTATGTACAGTTTCGCGGCATTGTTCGTGTTTCATTCTCTCCTTGAAGGCGTTTTAAAAATTGCTCAGAGGGTTATACGAGGCGGAGTGATGAATATACAACACAAACACTGGAAGATATTTTGGAAGAAAACGAGGCGAAGGATTGAGCAATCGAAAGATCGCTAGAATTCACTGTTTACGCGTTCCTTTTTTAAGCTTCGAGCACTCTCTCTTTCTTTGTGCAGATTATAACGAACATCTCAATTTTCACTCGGATTTATTTTCGACGATAGATTTAATCTTGCGGTTATTGGATTTCGTTCTTATGGATTGTTTCGTCTATATTTAACCTGGATTTTAGATTTATAGATGTGTTTACCTGGCAGATAGGGAATATTTTTTAGCTGCGAGTTAACACCTGGAACGTTATTTATGGGATGTTTCTGTTAAAAGTTGGACGATCGTCGACTTTATGCAGAAGTGAGAAGAGTTATAGTTCGACTTGTTGATTCGTTTAAATGCGTGAAATACCCTCGATTCGTCCATTTTGGAGATAAAGGACACATGATACTTTAAAATTATTTTACACAATTTGGTTTCAAATGAAAGCATGTATTTAATATCTTTAATTAATAATTTGTAAATACGCATATGAGATAATTTTTATAATTTAATATTATAACAGAATACATTTACACGAAGCTCTAAAATTCTCACTTTGCAAATTTCGAATTTACACGTCAGAAATGTGACACCTTTAGCTTTTTAAGTAATTAATCGTAGCACACAAAATTATGCAGTTTGACGATACTATTAATTTTATAAAATTAATAGCAGTCACCGAGGAAAATGAAATTAACACTTAAACACTGCTTTTAAATTACTATACTGAGTGCTAAATATATGAAACTAATAAACAATCGTAATTAGGAAATTTGTACTTAGTACAACTTAAAGTTCAATAACCACAAATATAATATTATAGTTTTAAAATTCTATTTTTTACGTATAATGAGCGAATTTTTCTTCAACAAATTACTGAATCATTCCAAAGTCATTTAGCAATTTTTACCTTAGAAAAAAATTTCTCCGATTCACCGATTTTCAATTCCAAATCCACAAAATCCCCATTAATCGTCCAATTATTTACACAACGCGTACCCGCAAAAATCTGCCAAAAAAATTCTCCAGAATTCCGAATTCAGCAGAAGATATGTGCACGGGGGAAAAAACCTAGCAAAATTTCAAATATACCTCGGAAAAAACGGAATTTCACGCAGAGTTCGCAGAAAATGACCGCGCGAACCAATAATCGATAAAACCCGCCAAGATTTATCTTCCTTTTCACATTCCCTTTCACCTTTCACCAACTTCGAAATCGCCGCTCCTTGCGTTTTTCCATGATTGCTGTTAAAGATAGCTGTGAAAATAAAGCTCGAGAAGCGTGAATGAAATCGCGAGCGCCGCCGACACAGAGTAAATAAAACGCGCGTGTGGGGTGAGAGGATCTGCTTTTGTTTTCTTTATCCTGCTTCGTTCTTCTCCCCGAGGACTTTATTCAATTTCGCGGCGAGATATTTACGAAGGGGGGAAGAACCTTCGAAAAATTCAACATCGACCTCGAACGCCACAGCGTTGCTCGTTTCACTCGATTGCATGCATGCAACCCTTTTTCCCTAAATTGCGCCTCGACTGATGTCTACATTTAGTCGTAAGTTGCTGGAAACTTCTGGTCTCAGGTTGGTAAGAAATTGATGTCGGTTTCCGAGTTTTCAAAGTTTCGAGGTAACAATTAATTCGTTCTATTTCTTTTACAATACAATTTTACAGTGGTGATGTTGTTTTATACGGTTTTTTTTATTGTTAATAATTTGTGTTCACTTGGGACTATTGATTTTGAGATGGACCAGGAAGCAAATTTTACTATTTTTCTTGTATGAGAATTTTTGTAGTTATCAAATTTGTAGGAACCTAGGGGAAAAATTCGAGGGACCCAAACAACGGGGAATCGAACCCGGGACCTCCGGCTTAGCAAGCCGAGGCTTTGCACGCTACGCCAACCACTCCCTCCCTATTCTCCCTTCTCGGTTTCCTATTTCTTGGGTATGGAGGCCCCGATACTACAAATTTATGTTTCTTTAATATCGTATTAATTATTTATCGTCTAGATTCGTGTAATCGATAACCCTTTAAGATGTGACACTGAAATATTTGTCGTTTCACTTTGAAACAAACAAATATTAAAATTTAAAATGAAAGAATTTTCGTTCCTCCAATAGTTTCGCCAGAAGAGCGACGATTCTGTATTTCATTACGTTTCCGCTAAAAAGTAAGCGTAAAAGAGTGAAGGTGATTTTGAAAATTTAAAAAAAGATACTCGTAAAACGTTATAGTTCTCTGAACCGTATTATACGGCACAGAAGAAAAAGTTTCAGTTTGTCGTGTAGCAAGAGAATACTTTAAAGTCACCCTGTATATTCAGAATCCATCGAGCCTGAAGTGAAATATAAACAGAAGTATACAGGTTACATGGTTGTTCAAAAGTTAGAGATAATACGCTTTAAGAGGAGATTACCATATGATATTGCGTGATTATAGTATAATGCCCCAATTATTCGAGTAATTCCAATTTTAACTTGTTAACTGAAGCTTATCATCCAACCAGAAACTCCTCTTCAGCGTACAATTAAAAATTAGTTACTCTGTTTTTACTGCTTATTCACGTTTAATGTAAACACATATAATGCAAACTTGAAGGATTTCTAAATAACTTCATTGTTAGCTAATTTAAATGCCAAGTTCAATCTTCAAGAATTCTCCTTCAACTCCTCTTCCGCACAAATAAAAAATTAGTCATTCTGTTTTAGTGCTTATAACACTATAATTTACGTTTAATACAAAAGTATAAAACAAACTTGAGAGATTTCTATCTAAATAAATAATTTCACTGTTAACTAATTTAAATGATTTCTTCGCCAAATTGAACGACGAAACTATAATAGATCGTCTGATTTTCTTAAATAAAACTGCTCGACCAACCCATTTTCACCCCGATTTACCACGCACAACGCGGAATATTTTAGAAAATGTAACGCATCGAACGTCATTACGGTTCATTGCCAGTTTCACGCGTGCTTGACACTTGGTGGCACAATGGAAAGCTCGTGGTGGCGCGAGTCAATTATCCGATGGTCCGCGGCTTGCGGGAAATTGATACGCCGTTAAATAATTTACGAGACGCCCCGGGGTGTATTTATATTGAATACGCTGCGCGGTTATGAATGGCCCAACGTCGTTTCTTTTCTCATACGAACACGGTAATTGCGGAACACCGAGTATATACGGAGTTCGTGGCGAGAGAAAGAGTCGATTGTTTGGTGTTTTCCTTTTCTTTCTTTTTGTTTTGTTGGGGAAATGTATAGGTTGCTGGATAATTTATGACGCACGAGGAAGATATTGCATAGTAGCGCTATTCTTCTATGGTTGATGGTTTTCGTGGATTTTTTGAGAATTCGTTCTATTTTAAGAAAAATAAAAAAAAAGTATTTAGAAAAATTTGTCGAATTAATTAAATCTTTAAAACCTTGTTTTTTTTTTTTTTAATTAAAATTGGAATTTAATTGAACAGTAATACTAGCAACATTTTAGTAATAAGTTGGATAATAATTCAATATCTATATAATATATATTTTGGTCCTATTTAAACTTTGCAGGACAGTATTTATTTTAAACTTAAATTTAAACAGTGGAAAACATTCTTTTTCTGTTTTTCATTTTCTTATAAATGAATATTCGCTGTTATTGCTAACAAGGTAAAAATTGCTAAAAAAAATCAGGGCGATATGAATTTAAATTTGGTGCACCCCAAGTCTCGAAAGGGTTAATTTAAAAAATTTGTAGGCCACAATCTGCAGTAATTTTAAACATACCTCGTATATTTATACTAATATTTCCAGTGAAATTTTAAATATTTATTTCAACAATATTCGCAAAAAATTTACGATACTTCGGGGTTGGGAAACACCGAATCACTCTACTGTGGCGCGATTAAACTCTCGACTTTACCGATTTAAATTCTACCGTTGCAGCTTGCTGCTGCGGATGAATATTACAGAGAACGATTTCCCAATAGGCACGATCCAGATGGAGGAACGATACAGTGAACGAGGGAAACATGTAAAATATATACGTAGCAAGTCAACAAAACCTTTTGTAAGGAAGTCATAGAATAATAAGTGCATGCAAAGAAACGAAAAAATGCATCGAAATTTGTTTGTACTTCTTGCATTATACTCTACTTCAAAACACATTAGCGAAATTTTTGCACACTATTTTCGTAAATAATAACAGAATAAAATTTTCAAGATGTTAAACTGTATGTGAAAATAATTATCTAAAACTGAGGAAGAATAATAAAATGAGTAAAATAATGAGAATAACAAAGCGAGTATAATTATTTAAAATTGAGGAAGAATAAAACGAGTAAAATAATAATAATAAAGTGAGTAAAATTATTCCAATATATTACGAAAATTATTAAACATCACCAGACTTGTAAAACCGTGTTGTGACAATATTATTTCAACTATAATTCAGTAAAAATAATTTCAGCAACATCAAAAAGCAGAATATTGGCTCACTTAACTCAACGTTCAAAATGGATTAATTAATTTTATCAGATACTTAAAAAATCAGCCTTCATTTCAGCTATTGATTATTAAATAGGCTAATGGCTGTTTAATTAAAATTTATTAGTCAGGTGGAAGCGATGCAACAGACGTTGCTGTCACAACTGAAAACGTAATGGCCAATTTAATAATCGTATTCCCCACGTCTGATTTGCATTAACTGCTAACAAAGCATCCTCGTGAGCGTGCCTGGCGTGATGTCCATTGATTAAAAACTTTTCTCATTAAAAATGTACCGGATAATATCGCCACTCTCGGCACAGTCTTTTTTTCTCCCTGTTTCCACTTAATTCTCCGTTTATTCCACTTGTCGATATGTTTCGAAGCTGCTAGCTTCTTGCTCAGCTTTTTCAAACGATGTTCGTAAACATTGCTTTATACCGACATGCTGATTATCAAAATGATTCAATTTTAATATGTATATGCGATAGTGAATTTGCTATAGATAAGTGAAATGTATAACTTCAATTTTGAAAAGTGTTACAACATCTGATAAAGTTATTACAAATCTTTGATCAAATTTAACAATTTATTTCACATTTCAGAGACATTGAGTTGTTATTAAATTTTTGCACAGAATATTAATTACTGAATTTTCACGTTAATCTTGTTAATTTTCTGCTTTATGTCTGAACATATTTTGCACATTTCACAATACTCAAACGATCTTCCATTAAAAAATATTAAACACTGTACGGGAATGAATTTAATTCCATTAAAAAAAGCAAACTATAATTGTGGGTTAAAGCAAATATGGTTACACAATGTGTAACAAAAATTTTCGGACTCAGATTGCAAAAATGTTTTTGTAAAATATTGAGTATGTATTTTAAATAAATATATTAAGGTACAATGCATTTCTTTTATTGTCTTCCAATCCTCCACGATAAATTATTAAATTATATATTTCCCTTATCTGACTTTTTAAAATTCCCTTATCAAACAGAAAGTACTCCGACTCCTTTCTAGACAAATTTCCCAAAAAATTCCAAGGTCCCTCAAAAACCAGTTGCTCAATCAACAATTACAAAAATCGTTCAAATTTCTCTCGAGATTGACGTCCGCGTGACAGGCAAGCTCGATTCGTCCTCAATCAGCGTTGATTTCTAATCACTTCCGTTACCCTCGAGCACGCACACACACTACAGCCAGCAATTTTCGCGTATTTACGCCAAACTGATTTTCCATTGGCGACATTTACCGATCTCCTCGTCGCAAAATAATAGCCAGGGCCACGAATAGATCGCTAATTGTTACCTTTCGAGGAGAAGAGTCGGTCTTTGATCGAGAACACGAGAGAGGAATGGAGAACGAAGGGGTGGAAAAAAAGCTTGGCCGGACAAAGAGCGTTAAATCGGAACAGTCTCTCGACGGTAAGGACGAATGAATGAACGAACCGAACAGCACGTTTGTACCGTTGAAGGATGCATTTTTGCCGTTCGAAGAAAGAGATAAGGGGAACCAGAGAGAGAGAGAAAGAGAGAGAAGAAAAAAGAAAACGTTCTTCTGTTCGTAAAGCAGTTGCATTTAGCGAGGCGCCGCGCCGCGCAAACCTTTCAGATTGATATTTAAACGTCAAAGTCGCGATAAAATTCACTGCACACTTCTTTCCATTTATCGAAACGCAACGATTCGTATATAGATCGACGAGAAAAAAGAAAAAAAAAGCCAACGTTTTTCCACTCCGGCTGTACGGTTTCGTTTTTATTCTACAATTTTCCGTTATATCCCCCACACACCTTCGTTCCTCCGCAACGATTCCCGAAAGCTCGCTGCAGATAGAGAGAGCAACTCAGCAACGCTGGTTGTCGCGAATGGGCGCATGGAAATCGTTCCGTGTCCACGATGAAAATGGTCCTCGAAATCTGGCTCTGCCTTGTTCGCGACCGATTGCGTTTAATTATATGCAAAACACTTGCCAGGCGCCACTGTCAACGCGGATTGGCCTTAATGGCGAGACGGTTTATGCTCTTTATACGTGGCCGAGGTCGTGGCCGTAAGTAACCCAGTGTCGGTCTCTGCAAACCGATAACCATCGATGAGAGCTTTGCACGTAAGATTCAGACCCGATTCTACCGCTCGCGACTAATCTCCGACGTGATCTAGGATCCTTTCCGTTGCAACTTGCAATGCGTTCGTTCGGGAAAGTTCGTGTTACACGTTTCGAGGAAGATCTATCGCGCGTACAAGTTCCTGGGATTTTTCTTTTTATTGGGTCGTTGTAGCTTATGGAATAGCGGTGTTAGTAATGTAGAATCGTGCCAATTGTTGTGTATCTCTTATAGGTTGGCGAAAGAGGATACATCAGAATTATTAGTTACGCAGAGAAACACTTATAATGTACTTTCGAGATACACTATTAACCCTTTGCGGTCCAAATAGTCCAGTTAGTTTGGTTTCCCGTTATTTCAATATTTCAGCGTAATATTAGTCGTAAAATACTAAGTTTCAGTATAATATTAACCCTTTGCACTGCGTTGTCGCCGCCGTGGCGACATTGCACGATGTATTTTTAAGAAAAATTGAACGCCTACAAAGTATCTTCCACAGAGGCGCACTCGTACCATTGTAAATAGTCTCGAAGTAGCCCATAGTAAAAATGATTCAGAGTTTCTGGTAGGTCATATTAAAAATTGCGAGGAGTGCAAAGGGTTAATGAGGGATAGGACAGTCGAGAGCCGGCGAAAACGATCGATCTATTCAGGCTCCTCCGATGAACGTCGGAAAGGTGGAGGAGCGGTTTCGTTTTCTCGGGCAGTTAGGGAAGCGGCGTGCGTGCCACGGGTTGTCGTTGCCTAGCGGTCGTCAGTTGTGTTTCTTTTTAGTTCGTTTACGGTAATTTGTTCTTGTACAATTAAATTTCATGTTAAATCCAATCGTCTCGGTTCCTTACCCGTTGATCTCGATTTCCCAAATCCTACTTTGTAATTTGTAATTTACCATTTATCACTATATGATATCTGATTGATCATTTTTGGCGCATCAAGTTGAGAAAAATGTGAACGTTCAGAGATTAATGGTGCACATTCGCAGAAACCAAAATGAAGTAAATTAACTACAATCTTTGTTCGTTTGTTTACTATGAAACAGAGATGACAAATTTCTTCCGAAGAAGTGAACACAGTTAACATCCGATAAAAATTCAAATTCGACCAGTTTACTCATCGCGGATTCAGTTCGAAATTAATTACCTGTTAAAAACGTCGGGGGCAAACAACGCGAGCTTCCATTATCAAACTTCACCGACTTCGTTCAACCCTTTGGTCGCATATTTTCGCAATGCGCAATTATTCCAAGAATCCGCCGGGCGAACGTAAAAAGAGAGCTTTGATGCTTGAAAGAATGCGAACTACTTTATTCGCGTGAAACGCCCCTTGGAAAATCAGCGGGAAAACAAAGGATTCGCGCTTCAGAATTTTCAGCCTTCAATGTGCCGCGTCTCGTCGTTTCACTAACAGAGCTAAGAATAAAGAGGGGGAAAAAAACAAAAATTTCATTCTTCCAGCCAACACAAACGTAAAGATACATAAAAACAATTTCGTTTTATTCCCTTCGCTAAGCAGAAAAATTCGTTTAATGTTCATTCTGTTTCTTTCTCTTTTCTTCGTTTTATACTGCGTGTAATATGATTTTCATTCTGTTTTCTTCACTATCGTATATGCGTATATACACACGAAATATCATTGGCGGAAAAATAGAAATTTACACGCGAGCACAGTCAATGAAATTCGCGCGCGAAATTATCCAACAGAGAGCAACGTGTTGCAACACTTTGCTTCAGCATGTGTAAACGAACGAAACTATTCGTCCAACGAGATACATATATACACAGGTGGAAATTTTTTAGTTTTCTTGGATTATAAGCGGATTGAACGAGAGCGAGTAAAACGCGCCACGATTTCATCAACTGTGAAGAATATTCAATTTCTGAGTGAAGTGTAACATGGGAGAGAAAGCGCTTTCTTTCGGGTGAAATTCAGATAACGTTCGAAAACGTGAACGCGAGAGACAATTATAGACAAAAGTGTGAAGGAGATTTCGTTGGTAGGAATTTCATGTCGGATTAATTGGCGGATGAAAACTTTTGCTCACGGTTGCTGATTGCTACGTTTCACGTCTGTTTAAGTGATTTACAGAAATAAAACCTAAGAACCTGTTGTTTTGCGAGATCGAGTTGCGTATTCGCGGTGTAAATTGCGGTTCGATCGAGACAAACACGAGTCGCGCTTGTGTTTCATTGTGACATAATAATGCTGGATAAAAGGATAATTACTGGAGTAGGTACAGTGAAGTGTCGGGCTGAAATTTCACACAGACGTTAGTTCCATCCTTACTAACGTCTAGAAATTGTAACAGTCCAACAGCAAAAATCCTTACCGCCAAGTTTGGGTTCAAGCATGGCGGGCGTCCTCGCTCTTTCTCCGGCTTGTTCTTCGGTTGGTGGTTTCGATGGGAAGTAGAAACCTGGTCTGATAGGGGTATAAGCTATAAAGCTAAGGCACCCTGAGTCCTTCTAAGGACGACCCACACTATTTGTAGGTACAGTGAAGTGTAATTAAACGAATAACACTTGTAAGTGTCAGCAGAATTAATTGGAGAACAGTTTTTGTCTAAGAGAAAAAGAAAATTTATAATTAAGTCTGAAGAATGTAACAAAAGAAATTATTAACAGAAAAAAGGAAAGAAAGGAAGGAGAAAATAAAATTATTTTACTTCTAAATGATAATTAAGTCAAATGATAATTAAACATAAAGAATGCAGAAAAACAAAGCGAACGAAAATATAAAACTGTAAAATTATGTTACTTTTGAATGATAATTAAATTCACAATTGATAATTCTATCATTAGGCCTGAAAAGCGTGCAAAAAGAAGAATGAATTACTGAAAAAAAAGAGTGTCAAAAAATAAAACAAACGAAAATATAAAATTACTTTTCTTCTAAATATTATTAAACACTGTGCTACGAAAGCATTATACTGCATTTTCCAGTATTATACTGGAAAGAATAGAGCGATTCTAAATTGAAACGTGAAATTGTCTCACGAATTATGTCACATTTGATCGCAATACGGTAACGAAAATTTTCTGTATCACGATTCCTACATTATCCACGATTTATTTGTTCAAATGAAAGTCCGCTTAAACGCGCGTTATCCGATGTAACGGATACGTACGCGAACATATGGATGCTCTGCGGATTTCCATGTTTCCACAGCTATTCGAATTTACCGATGGTTGGAGACCTGAAAAGCTTGTCAAAGAAACGCAAAGAACCGGCGCGTTTCGCTTCGCGAAAAGTGCCCTGCAGTCGTATCGATACGTGAAATGCAGGTCATCGAAAAATTTTCTACAGGCGCCTCCGCCGCCGCGCGTTTCCATCTACCCTATCATTTATAAACACATTGAAATTTATTACAGTTACACGCTTCTCTGAACTTTCTTCCGTGAAAATTGTTGCAATCGATCGGAAAACGGTGAAATGGAAAAATACATTTTTACTACTTTTTTCCCTCTATTTCATAGTAAGATTGGACTTTTTTTTTTATTTTGTGCGCCATTTCATTAAAAACTCAATATTGGAGAATATCGGTTGATAAATATTTCACGTAGAAAATTAATCAAAATAACGCGGTGGATAAACCGCGTGGGGTTAAATCGAAACGAAAATTTCTAATATTCTCAATACGCTTCTCGTTGTTCACGCGAACTTTCATCGATGAAAATTTCCTACAAATACAATCAAGCTTGAAAATAACGAAATTTTTCAGGGAAAATTGATTTGTAGCTGAAATTTAGATGCTGGGATGAAAAGTGTGACAAGTTCTGTTATTTGAACTTGATTAAATTATTCTCCTGCTTTTTACTATACCAGAATCGAACGTTTTTTTAATCCTTCGACACTTTCGTCGCTAAAAATTTTATCAAACACCTTCAGAAATATTAATTTCTCACTCGTTCGCAGCTATTTTACGTTAGTTTCAATTATCCCTTCTTTCGCAGCTTACCCAGAGAAACCAAATTACTGATTAAGTTTTAGTCACTTATAAAATACGTTCTTAAAAAATTTCTATTTCAAATTTTTTATTTTAATAACTGAAAAATCGTTTTTAAAGAAGAACAGGCCAGATCGACACAGCAGAATCGAATCGTCGATTGACTTTTACGCGCCGTCGAACTCTTATTAATCGAAATTTCAGGTGGTTCAAGGCATCGATGGCAGAAAGTGCGACTTGATACTAGTGGGCAGGGTTTATAATTAAATTTTGCACGTGCACCATCCTCTTCGTCTCCGCAAGCGTATATCCATGTAAACCCATATGAGTGACGTTGCTCGTTTAGGGCGCCTAATGAACTTGTTACAGCCCACGTGTGTATGTACGGATACGATTTCGTACATGCCCGATTAATAACGTTTTCCTACCTTCCACGTGCTTCCATTAAATTTTCACTCGCGCCAAACCCATTATTAAGCTCATTTTTAATCGCAAAAGCGCCACGGAAACGCATCAATCCCGTACGAAACGTTGCAATTGTGCCGTTGTGTTTTACCTGCTCTTTTCTTTGTACTGTTAAATAACAGCACGTTTGTTTTCGTGTACAGTCGGAGACAGAAATATGTAGAGACTCTTCGAAATAGAATAAGTTTTCTTGAAATTGGATCAAACGACTTGAGATTTTTTGAGAAGTTCGAAGAATTAGCTCACTGTACGACGTGTAAAGAAATTTTGAAAAAATTGTAATTGCTTGGAATCGCGAAGAGAATAGGGAAGATCGCTTTTATCATTTTTTTTTTATTTGAGCACTTTGAGTAATGAAACTTTTAAAAATCAGTCGATTTTTTTATAGAAACAAACGATAGGCATCGAAAATGTGAGAATCTTTAGATTTATCAGAGTTATAGACCGAAAGTCGTGAAAAATTGCGGTTTTCACTATCTTTAACCGTTTATGGCTTACAGCAGTTATGCATATTACTGGCATAAATCTGCAAAACGTATTTTATAAATTTTCATTTAGGATTCAGATTAAAAAATTCGCTATTCTGCTATCAGATGGAAAAATTCGACCTTCGCTATTTTCTTCGTGATTCCGACCAATTGCAATTTTTTCCAAATTCTTTCGACACATAATATAGCAAACTAATCCTTCTAACTTCTTGAAAAAAATCAAGTCGTTTATTACAATTTAAAAAAAAGTTATTCTCCGTTGAATAGTGTCCACATACTCGTTTAAACGAGAACGGTGGAATATCTCACAAATGATTGAAATTACGAAAAAACTGTTCTTAGAAAAGTTGTTCGATATACAAGAGGACATTAGGTGATCGAAATAATTTTTCACCGATATCGAATTCAAGTGAATTTTTAAAAACGAAACGCTATACCTTTCTATTTCCAATATTACACCTTTGTGTAATACGTAAAAAATTTACCCTAAATTCTAATACTTTCTCTAAGCTCGTCGACCTTAATCGCAGGAGAGACAACAGCGGAATGAAGCGACCAAAGGTGAAAATAACAAAATATACGCGATTGCAAAGCAGAAGAAGAATGTTTCCCCCGAAATTTCTCGATTATAAAACCCGTTCGTCTTTCCAAGAGCATACGTGTCGCACATATTTTCACGAAAAATATCCCGCTGTCCCGTGTGTAACAGAAGATGAAGCCTACACTTGCGTATCTCGCGTGTTTGAATTTAAAACAGAGGGCGTAAGATTACGTGGCCGGATCAGCGCGTGAAAAGCGAAATGCCCCACGCGCGACGATTGAAATATATAACTTCTAGAATTTCTGTGCTCCAAAATATTTTCACGTCGATCTGTGCTTCGATCGATGTCTTTAAATCTTTCAGTTAAATTGCTGATATAATGTAAAATATGACTTATTTTGAGTTTGAATGCAAGAGCTGCGTATATTATTAACCCTTTTGTGACCGAATAATTTTTCGTCCATCTGCCGGTCATCGCGTCTGTAATGGATGCTAAATTGAGATCAATTTTTTCTCGAGAATTTAACTGAGATATACAATTTTTAAATTTAAAAAATTAAAGTTTCAAGGAGACACAATTATGTAAATATTGAAAACAAGATATACACTACCGGATAAAAATTTTGGATCACTGTGCATTGCACGTTGCACAAAAATCTCAAGATAAAAGTTTGTAACTGTAAGAATTTTTAAACGAGGTAAATTGCTACTGATCTCCACGAAATGAATTCCAAATCTATAAAGAATTACTAGTACATTCAATATTGATCTAAATGATGATCTAAAAATTTTGGTAGTGTACATACATTCAAAATAATGTGACAAAAGTTCTTTAAATTAATTTCGAATAAAATTTTATATTCCCCTTCTGGTATATTAAATTGTTTTTCAAACAGCTTTCGAACAGCAACTTTGGTAAGAATAGAAGAGATTATAAATCAGACGTAGCTTGTATTCTAATTGAAGTCATCGTTATTCCAGGCGAGATTGAGTTACTCTCGTTCTTGAACCGGTGAGTAAATAAATTTGCATAGAATCTTTAACAGAACCGGCTTCCTTTCAGCGATATTAAACGACAAACTTGCGACGAGCAATGGAAATTAACTACATAATCAACTTCTATGAATAATAAATTCGCGATCAACGTAAGCGACTAATAAATAATCCAAGTGACAATCTTCGTTCCTTCATAATGTTGCAACGTTCTCGCGATGAATTTCACATTCTTCAGTGTTTGCATCAACCTGCAAAAATGATCGTTTCATGTTTTTTGGAAATAGTGTTCCACCCCGAAGTACTGCAATTCTTTTAGAAATATCACGCTTACGCTCGTTCGCGATAATGTACGAGGCTTAGATAAGTTTTCTGAATTTCAGAAATTCAGTTCTCCGAATTTCCCTCCAAGAGGAGGGAACACTTTTTCCTAATACTGTGTCATACTGTTAAATAAATCATTCTTGCGATAGCAAAACACCGTTTTACCATATATTTCAGTTCTGCGAACCTTTAGAATTAACAGTGAATCTTGTGAATTCTTCTAGTATCTCATGAATCATGAACAAGCTTCATTTCCAATTAGTTACTCGCTGTGTGCAAACAGTAGATATCATTCATTTCGATAGATGTATGCTTTTCCAAACGAGGTTCCTTCCAAATGACAAAATTGCAATTACACAATTATCTGTCTCCGAAACAATACATTTTTTGAAACTTCGAAGATTCTCCTCGCTTAAACCTGACACAAGTGATACCTAGACGTCCAAAATAATTATCCCGACAGTGTCTATCGACTGGCGTTTTCGGTCCTCGAGATTGAACACCCACGAATTGAATAGGATGATCGACGATCCATCTTGCTCCATTTGTATTCCTCGCCAGTGGAGGATGGGTTTCAAGGCAACGATTACGTGAGATCTCGAGCTGTCTACAAGCGTGAGGAATTTCCCGCCAAGAGCAAACCGAGGAAGGAGAAGAAAAGAGACACAGGACGAATTAAAAGTCGATTCGCGTGCCAGTGTACGCTCCTTCCAGTTTTCGCGATCAAATTTTAAACGCGTCCTCGAGCTAGAGCCACGTTTCAGGTGGTAAAAAGTCGCGTGTCCTCGGAGAATTTTCGATCTATAGATCAACGGAGCGATACAACGGATTCAGTTTCGCGGTTACCAGCTTCGTTTTCAAATGTGAAAAACATCACGGCAAGTATGGTTGTGTGTCTGTAAGTGTGGTTGTCAGATCTTGTTCGTCTTGTTGCCGACTCCTGGACCTCGCGTCCCTCCATCTGACGCTTTTTGAATTAAGACGCTTGATTACCGAGTCCATCCAAGTTTATGGATGAATAATCATACCTCTGGGAACAGATTGAAAATTACTTGCTCGTTGAAGCCTCGCGCGGTGATTGTTGTGAACCGAGTTAATCGAGATTTTATGGGAGTGACGTTGGTACGTAGAAATAAGACGTTCAGGCTGGTTTATTAAAATAATTGTCCAATATTTTGTATACGGTATTTGATAATACTTTTTTTAATTGAATTTGTAACTTCTTGAAAATTAATTATTGGATGCTTTGTAAGGAGAAGATTAATATTTATTAACGCACGAGGTTAATTTAACCCTTTAACGCTGAACGCTTTAATCCTCCAAAAAGGGCGATTTGCTTTCAGTCTTCATATTGTGCTATTCTTTCTATTATATTGCAAAAATGTAAGTAATAGTATTGTAATTAAATGGGAAACTTATTTCTATACGTCTAGGAAATAATTAAAAAAATAAATAAATAAAATTGATCACTTTTCAAAGGGTTAATACACAAAATTAATTGAAAATTTGTGTGTTTTTAGTATTTTTGTTTAATTCACTCAGTGAACTGAGGAAATTGTTGTCGCAAGTTTTACAGTGAAGTTTTATCGAAGTAGCAAAATTAGATGATATATTTAAAAATAATTGCTCTGTTCCATTTGAAAGGTATTTATTCAATACTGTTTGAGTGTAATCACTGACCGTGTTGTTTCGCTGATACTTCACAAAATTGCTTTAATTATGCTCAATTTGTCCTGCAATTTACATCATTTTGCCATCTCTGACAGCCGTTTTCCATGAAAGCCTTATTACGTTGAGAGTTTGTAGTTCAGTTTAAAGCTGTAGAAGCACTTAAGCGTAAGTACTTCATAATGATTCTATTCTCTTATGACACTATTTTCTTAAATTACTGCGTTGGTAAATTCAATTCTATTAAATACATATTTATATTCTAAAACGTAACGAAAATACACAAAGTTAAGAAATTATAAAAATGAACTCGTGAAAATGCCTTCTGATCAGTGAAACTAATAAAAGTGTCACAAATAATCCTAATATTCAACAAAGCATAAACTCCTAACTAGTCGAACACTTTCTGATTCTTCCCACTGTTTCAATGATACAAAAAGAAAGATTCTACTGTAACCATAATTTCGACATTATACCCAAACATAATTCACGATTAAATACAAATAACTCTGCAATGTAAAGCATGCAAATGAGCCGAACACACTTTTACCCTACCTAAAACAGTGACAAAAATAAAATAAAAAATTCTACTGCAACCATAATTTCGAAATTATACCCAAACATAATTCACGATTAAACATAAATAACTCTGCAACCTGCAAATGAGTCATTTCATACGACACGAATCGCCAAGAAAATGATCGATCACGATACAAAGCGAACCCACGAATCTCTTATTATCACCGTTATCGATTACTCTCACGCTCGTTCGTTCGTACATCAGTTTCGTACAACGCGTGCTCCAACAAAGGCGAAGTTGCAATTCGAGAAGGAAACGGTTTAACGGGATAAAAGCTCCGGGCTTGTTACTTGTGTAACAGTAGATTATCCTGCCAGAACAACATGAATGCCACACGAAGTATCATCGACAATGCACCAACGCACGGAATGCAACTGCACAGATCGCGTTGGAATGCGGTTATTCGGGGTTGCGGTGTTCTGCATCGAAATATGCGTCCTGGCATGCTGTGCTTTTTCCAAGACCTGGTTATTTATATTTCGTCAACTTGGATACGCTTCGACGATCTTCCCGATACGTCGATGTTCGTGTTATCAGTAGACCGCGGATTTTTACGCGTTCGTGCAAAATTTGAAGGCGGGACGATACACGGAATGCGGGTAATAAGCAGAAATAAGCAATTTCCTACCTAACTTCTGTTTTTCTAATTTCATTCATAAAAATACGAATATGGGTAAAAATCCGCAGTCTAATTATCAGTGACAAATTCTCTCCTTTATTTTTCAATTCTGTTTTCTTTCTTCATCGTGCAGCTTTCTTTACCCTTTAGCTGTGACAGAATGCGACAGAAGATAGAAGAGAATTTGTTGTTCTAAAGTTTCAAAATTTTAACGCTGAAATTAAAAAATCTATATTGCTGCCTTACAGTTCCTTTCATTCCCTTTATCGCGCGCATCCTGAATTTTATCACGCGATGAACTTGACAGAAGATAGAAGAAAATTTGCTGTTTCAAAGTTTCACAATTTTCCAAAAAATTTTAACGTTAAAATCTGAAGTTTTTACCGAGTTCTATATACAGTTCCTTTTATTCCCTTTATCGCCAGGCATCTTGAAAATATAAATTCGGGTATTGGAACGTTTGCAACGCGATAAAACACAACCAGTCAAGATTAAATGTCGTACATATTCCTCCATGTAGTGTTACGCGTTTATAACTGAATATATACGGTTCTGATGAATCCTAGCATGGCTGGAACACGCGATATATCCGACAGGAGGCGCGAAATTAAAGCCGCACTATTTAGCGCGTGACACGAGTTTATAGCACTCCCGTATACACGTTCCCGAATTTTTATTCCGCGGCTCAGAATTAATACTTCACCGACGTGCAAGCATTTTCACTCCCGCTCCTTAATTACTTTCGCGATTTCCCGCGTTTTCGTTGAAACGGAAGAGAAACCGTATATTTCTCCATTATTTAAGAATAATTGTCACATTTTGTTATTCGTATTTAAGAATATCTCGCAATGTGAATATTGGGATAAAGAAACTACGTTGTAGCGACTTGTTTAACATATTTTTATATTTAATTTTATAAAGACAATTTTAGTACTTTCATTTGGAATATTTGCTAGATTTTTAATGAAATCTATACTAATAAATCTATACTAAATTTATACTAATACCCTATAAATTTGGTTCAAGAAAACTGTATTTTCATTCGGAATATTAGCTAGATTTTTTATAATTTAAATTGGACAAAAAAGGATCAAATTATTTTGAAACGAAGATAAACAGTCTTTCGTTGACACGTGTTTTTTCTTACACGCTTTGGCATCGAAGAAATTTGGAAATAGCCGTTCAGACACAGTCCAAGTCTTGATTCGTAATTAAATTACTTTATTCCCGAGCTAGGAGAGGGGCATTCGTAAACTCGACGCGGTAAAACTCGATGCCATTTTCTCGTTCGAAAGTTTCGCACTTAACGAAGTACAGACGCAAACTTTCAGACGTGAACTTTTTGTATGAATTAGGAAGTTACCATCTCTTCACTCCCAAGAATGATTACGTTCCGGCAAATCGATACGTCGAATGATATCGCCGTGGAATCGAGGGTTTCGTTCAGAGATTCCCCAAGTTCGCTAAGTGCAAAAGCATTAATTGATAGAATTACTTTGCTTCTACTTATTAGCTGTGCAAAAAGATTACCGGTTCCCTTTCGTCTTATCATTGCGACTTTATGTTTAATCCAAATTTTAATGGATTTTTTTTTTAATAAAGAGAAGCGATTTTGTATAATAAATTACGTCGGATTATCTAACTTATGCTTATCTGATTTATGGTGAATTCTATTGAAGTCTACTATAGGTGGTCTGAAACATTCCAAACCTATTAGACTTATGATCTAATTCCAATGATTGGAGATTTACTGGGTTGGTATTAAAATGTCACGGAACCGGGTTTAAGATCTCTTTGCATATGTTTTAATTTCGATTTCAACGATCGTTCTTCGTTTGTTCTCGCAAAGTTTTTCGTTTCCGCGTTTTAAAATAAAAAATAAAAATAGAAAATAGAAATTTAAAATTTATCGTTTTTAAATTTCTTTTATTAAATTAAGGTGGAGGTGCGCAAAGGACGAAAATTAAGAAAAAAGTGTGATAAAAGGCGCCAAGAGTACAGTGTAAGAAAATATTCAAAGCGCCTGTAGATTTCAAGAGCACTGTGCAAGAAAATATTCAAAACGCCTATAGCCTTCAAAGGTACAGTGCGAAAAAATATTCAAAACGCCTATAGGCGCCAAGGCCACAGTGCAAGAAAATATTCAAAACGCCTATAGGCGCCAACAGCAATGAAAGGATTGAACCAAAACGTATCTAATCGAGCCCACGGAAACTGTTTAACATTTTCCTTTTCTTACAGCTATATTAATAATTTTCTAGTTATTCTTTCTTCGCCACTATTCCCCGTCCCTTCCTTATTCCACCGAAACCGTGCAGCATGGAAATCGCGCTTTGTTTCCCGTTATTGACGAATTCGGAAGTGTACGCGCAACAATGGCGAACGGCAGGAACGTGGATTGCAAATTGGGCATTGGAGGCTCGTCGAGTGCATTGCAAACTTCTGCAATTTCGTTACGGGCAAATTTCCGGGCGAAGTCGTTAAGCCACTTAATTCTGAATCGATAAAAGTCAATCGTGCCCCCGACACTGCATACCCTTAATTGGCCCGTTAAAAGCAATTAATGTGTCGCCGGTAGCTCTACCTGAGCAGGGCTAATATCGTTCAGCTGATCTAATGAACCCGGCGACGATTTTAATTTCGCCCCTCGAGATTGTCAACAGCCGCCGAAAAACAGCCGTCCAATCAACTCGTCGAAACTCGATGAAAAATTTCGCTATGTATGTACATACGTGATTTTAATTGAGCAGACGTTATGCTTGTTCGATTGCGCGTATATACGTACTCTCTGTACTGTCCAACGTCAATTCCATGATGTATACGGTAAACAGAAAGGGGTGGGTGTAGATACGAGAACGAATTAATGCCACGATGGGGTGAATATGGGCTGAAACGAACGAAAAATTGAGGGTTAACGTGGGTGTTTCACCGGTGAAACGTTTCAATCGTTGTTTTATACCGGTGATAATTGATCGTTTGACCTTCCACTAATTAACGGCTGAGATTTGCTTAATTAATTTATGCAACGTAATACTTTGGACGTGTCTTTTTTTTTTTGAATGTTTCGTGTTATTTTTACGAGAAAGGGGTAAGAAGTAATTATGATAAAAATAATGAAATAATATAACATAATATCTCATTTAATGCAAAAGTGTCGTGTCAGTTTATAAATATTATTATATTAAATGTCAATGACATTTTTGTAATATTAACTGGCTGACGTAGTGCTCCTCCATTAAATAAGTTTTTTATTATTATTGTTTCATTTTCAAACTTGTGGTATTTTTGCAACGCGATTAGGTATGTTACTGGTATTTCAATTGTGGTAATTATTGATTCATATTAAATAGTAAAGCTGTATGAAATTAATAAATTTAATACATCAACTCGTTCACGAACACTTCTTTCTGCTTGCAACTTAATTTCATCAAAGTGCTACAGACTTTATGTATAAAGGTGGCGTAATCAATAGCCTTTTAATTGAAAGCTTAGACGGAAGAGATAATGAGTTGCACACTGTCCCTATTATAGTTGGTAAACTTTAATTTTCCATGCAAACACTTCAAGATTGTTATTAAGATTATTATCGATCGCGAAAATGCACGGCTTAATGTACGATTTAATTAAATTTCGTTGTAAGTCGTTCGATATCGTTTAAAAGTAGCTTAATAAACTTTAGAATTTTTTCGTGCAATGATTGTCAAATAAAATAGAAAAAATTGTCAATTAATATGATAATATGATTTTTCGTTTAAAATGGGATATTTCAAAATAAATTTACCATATAATATCGTTAAAATAACAAGAAACCATTCTACTTGTTTCAATTTCTCTTCTCTTTCTCTTACACATAGCCCTACAATTTTTCACACGTCACAGTCCACTTTTTATGTACACATGACAGTGCACATCCGTTCAAACAAACAATAAACACAAAAATCCATCGATGTACCAACCAAAATCATCCATCTCCCGCATCACTAAGCATACTAACTCAACTCCATTCCATCAATCCATCATCGAACAACAACGCCACGATTGAAACAGTGTACAGGTGGCACAAAAAGCTATCACAGCGCGACATTCTTCGCCTTCGACACACAGGACTAAAATCACTTACAACTATTTTCGTAAATTCATTCAATAGTCTGTACTGATAAACTTTTCAACAATTTTAACATTTTTCTCTATCTCAATTGGTTTACGAATTATGCTAGTTCTTCAGCTCACAAATCTTGAGGACAATTTCACCCTCCAAAAATGAAAGGATTGCAGTCTCCATTCGTCGATAAAATAAACAACGAGAAAATTAAGGAGGCGCCTTGGCTAAGAATTTAAAATTCGATTCCTGAATTTAATTCGCACTTAGTCCCTAAAATTTTTCCTCAGCTCCCACACGAATTTCCCCCACAACTTTCACATAAATAGAGATTCAGCGCCTCCATAATCATCACCAGAAACAACAACAACGAGGAAGTTACAGTTCGATTCATCCTTGGTCCCCCAAATTTCTCCTCGACACCTAAACGAACATCGGAAAATTAAAAAATAGTCTCACATTGTCTAATTTTCTAGCTTCGCTCAAAATTCGACCAAAATCGACGCGTATCTCTCACCGCCAGACTTCGTTTTCCAGGACGTCCCGTTGTGTCAGCGGTATCAAATAAACATTCCGGCAACGTAAGATTTCTGGCAGCGGAATTCTTATTTCCGGTTTCGACGCTCAGGTTTACGTGACTTTCCACGTTCTTTAACGCAGGATATGGAGTTTATTTGAATTCCCAAGCAGGATGTCTGCGGTAGAGGAGTAGCACAGGTATCGGCGGCTACCTGTGATCAGGGGGGTGGACGCCTAGCACAGCTCGAGGCGAAAAGTTTTTGACGCAGCCAGAAAATCCGACGAGTCAAACGGGGGGAAACTATGCGGCTCAGAATTAGAGCAAACACGAAATCGATGCGAACGGGCCGAAAGGAAACGACGGGAGAGTGGTGGCGATCCGCGTGCACACGGAATTTCAAATTTTCCCGACAGTTCTGGACATATATCGAAACCGCCGTGGCAACGCGCGAAATTAAATGTTCGGTTGAACGGTGACTGGATGGAAAGCTGAGTGCGGAGCTTAAAGACACCGCACACCAGGTATTCGGTGAAATCTAACCGAACCAGGTGTTTTTGTGGTTTTCTAGGTGGAATTCTTGGAAATTTTGTGGCGATCTTTGACGGATGTTTGGGAATTTGCGCGATTTTCTGTGTAATCAGTGGGTTTGTAAATTTATCTTACATTAAAGGGATCATGAAGCAATCTGTGTTGCGACGAAGAACTTGAGCAGTAAAAATATTTCGAAATTTTCCTGATTTTCGTGATCTACATAATTAAATTTGTAAATTTATCTTACACTGAAAGGATCAGAAAGGAAACTATGTTACGATGAATGAACAGTATTAATTTCGATTTTTTAAGTTACATAAATTTCAAAAAGCTGAGCAGTAACCATTAAAATATTAATTTTCCAAGGCAATCAATTATACTATCTACTAAAATAATTAGAAAATTATATTTACATATTAGTGAGATCTATTTCTTTTGATATTGCAACTGAATTCTATTTTTTCTTAAAGCCATGATATTCATAGCAATTACTGTACAAAACATATACAAACATATCATTGCAAAATATTACAACGCCTCTAGTGCTAGATTAATGGAAATTGCTCTACTTAATACCCCTGGGTCATCGATTAAGATCTCACCGTCAGTGCATCTAATATTCACTAGTCACACACAAGATTAAGTTAGAACGTGGGATGTAGGTTATTGTAATCTATGTAACAGATAGTGTCTGTTCCGGAACAATGTTCTAATACAGTCTCGATACCGTATTGCAATACTAACGTAATATCAGTACGTTATCAAGCTTCTGATTAAATTAGTCACAGTACCAGTGACACATAGGGAAACTTTCAAATTCTGTCATATGTGAAAATCTACTGTAAATAAATTCGTAAAATTATTACACCATCTGAGATTATAGGTGAAAAATTTAAGTGCAAAAAGGACTGAAAATAATTTTTCAATATGCATACATAATATAGTGTAACTTTATTAACATAATTTTATTTAACTTCATTTAATATTTAATAAATTTAATAATTTTGGTTACAATAACCGAAAAATTGCACGAAACGAGTATTTTGAAATGATTAGTTTAGGATTACATATAAATTTCAATTGCTCAATATTGATCGAGCAACGAAGCAAATTTCAACGATTGAAATTGAAACAAGAATAACGAATTTAAAATGTCATTCGATTAAAGTATCAGAGTAATATTGCTTTTTTTAAAAGGAGGACAGGTTGAATTTGAATTTCTTGAATTTATGAATAGATGCAGTAGGAATGAATAAACATCTGAGTAATGGAATTTGTTACAAATTATAATTGAATTTGGCGTCAGCTGCAATTTATGGTCGTCAGAAGCACGCGTTTCCTATGCTTGAAATATGATTTCAATTTGAATTTCGCAATTTCTACGTAATTATTGGAGGATTTTTTTGAAATTGTAGAATTATAGTGTTCCGTGCTTTCGTGTAATTTATACTTTTTTACAAAATGTATACGTTTTTTGTAAAAATGAAAATTTCACAAAATGCAGATAAACATTCTATACAAAATACGAAGCTAAAGTATCAAAATACAATACAAACATATTTTAATATTCTCAGAAAGTGTATTTCGAATAATATTACTTTGAATGCGTATTGTACCTGCACAAAACGTTTTCCGATATTTTATATCACGGTATGTTTTGTTTCGAATAAGATATTAATATTTAAACGAAACAACGTATCTACGTCTGTTTGTAAGAGAATTAAATTTCCATTAACAGGATAATAGCAATTATTTTCACATTTCTACATTTTACCGGTGATTCTATAATTTAAGTTCAATTTACTTTTATAGGTAAATGCAACGTTTTATTAATAACAATTATAATTACAGATTAATTATTTTTCGAACATTTTTGATACATCTTACGTTAATTAAAAAAAAATTATTTTCTAAAGAATACTAAATCCTATATACATTCTATTTAATAACAGAACTTTCTCAATGAACATTTTGCATCTACTGCAGGAACAATTTACAATTTCTAACCGAATATCTACTAATTATTTAGACTGATATATTAAATTATCTACCCAAGCAGAAATACCTTCCAATTAATTCTACTTTAAACTACAGTTCATCCACTGCACCTGTTGAATAACGCAATTCCGGTACACTCAACACTTCCAAACACTCATACGTAACCGTAATTCCTAAGTCACTATCACCGTGCAATTCGAACCCTGATAAAGTTAGCTGCAATGCTTGCGAAACCTCGGAATACTTTTTCCATAAGGACACAGTTTACACCTGCAAGCCTCAAAATAATAACTACGTAATACCAAGTCATGAAAACCTCAAATCTTCGTGTATTAGGTCATCCCATAAGTTCGTGCCGAAAGCGAAAAATATTTGAATGAAAATCCAAGGAAATTCTACAGCGACGATATAATGATCTTATCAAAAAAATAGGAAGAATTTGTGGCATGAGAATAAGGTTACACTATTTTTATCAAATTTAAAGGCTCGTTGGAAATATTCATCTAAATCATAAAATTCGACACGAACTTATGGGATGACCTAATACGTTGGGTAACAGAATTAATTGATGGCTAAAGAAAACTCGTCAATGGATGAGTAATTCATCACGCTATAAGTGGTACTGTAGACAGTACTTAAGATAGCAAATTAGCTCCTAATTTCTCCTTTCGTCTCTTACACATTATATCCCAAAAATACTCCACAAAATTGGCACAAAAATATGGATGAAAATCCCTAGCGACCACCACTGTGACATTTCCTTACCTAAGACAGCAAATTAGCTTATAGAATTGCATTTTAATTGCTGATATAATAAAAAAAAAAGATCTTCATCGATAATTCCTAATTTCTCCTTTCATCTCTCACACATTACGTCCCAAAAATTCCCCTAAAAATATCGGCGAAAATCCCTTAGCGTCTATCACCGTGACATTTCCTATCCCACCTTTCCTCCTTTCGCCGGATACCTCAACGAAGGCCAAAAAATCACCCGCATGTTTCCACCGGAAGGCAAAGTGGCGTATCATCGTCCCGGAGGCTTTGCCACTGGCAAATCTTCAACCTCGACAACGACACGATATCGAAATCCTTTCGTCGGTTGACCCACAAAAGCTCCATGTAAATTAAGCGTTACGCTCTCGACCCCATAAATCAGCGACAAACTGAACAACCGTAAGCGTAGTGTCTGTCATTGGCTGGCGTTTTACTAGCTTTCGACCAGAAAGCCAAGCACGCTCGCCATTGTACCCGCACCAAACACTTCCGGTATTCCACCTTCAACGTCTCGATATCGTTCGATGCGCGCCGGCTAAAAGCTTACGTTAGCACATACCAAAGAAACAGATCTCTCTCTCTCTCTCTCTCTCTCTCGTAAGAGGGAACACTTTGGATGGAACTGACGTATATATGTATATGTAAGTACATATACATACATCTATAGAGTTCGAAACGATTTTGCCCGAATGCGAACAATAAGCTGTGACATCGGACTTGCATCGAACTGGGATATTTCACCAACGGGATTCCTCCGTTTTCTTCCTCTGCTCTACTTTTGTATCTCTTGATTGTATTCCTCGTAGCAAATTGGGTTTTCATGGAATTCCTGGTTCGATTTAAATGTCGTCTGCTGGGACAGTTACGTAAACATCGAGACGGAGATTCAGGGGTAGTTTTTGCTCGTTTGCTTGTATGGATATTTCATGTCGTTTTATATGCGTACTCGGTGGGCCACGTGAAACAGGCTACCTAATTTTTCTTTTTATATAGATATTGTGATACGAGAAAATTTGGTTTCGAAGGGTGAATAATGGAATCAGTAAATATTGCTAATTTAAATAATTGAGCTATGTAAAATAGTGTGCATGTTGAACGTTACAAATAGAAATTTTAAATCCTTTTCTTCAAATCCAAGGATTTAATTATTTTTTCTTCCTTTCACTTTCGATTATTTTTCTCAAATATAAAATATAACAAAATTCTGGCTAATAATTATCCTGACTTTTAATAAAACGGTGTTTTATTTATCATAACTCGAAGATATGAAATTTTTGAGTAGAGCCGAAAGAATATTACTAAATTGCAGCATTATGAAATCTACATCGGTTAAAATTTACCTACTGCAACTTCCAACACTTTATTTCGATGGCAAATCTGTGTAATTAGAAGATATTCCAAGTAATAAAATGAAAATTGAAAATTTTCGACCTGTGACAATTTTCTCAGCGATATTTCAGAAACCAGATGTAGTTCTTCTCGATAGAAACCAGAGTATGAAATAGTACATTCAATTAAACATGGTGGACCGATATAATAGCGTCATCACTTTCCTTCGT
>NW_017100941.1:1598263-1600868 GCF_001263275.1 Habropoda laboriosa
TTAAACGATAATAAATTTCTTTCCGGAGAAAATGATCGCAAATCATTAAGATATGCTTTACACTTATTTTCAATATTCCAGAAATGCGATCCAAAGGTGACCCAATTTTTCTTCGTTCACCAGAAGAAAAATTGCGATTGAGTAAAGTTTTAAAAATGTAACGTTAAAAAATAAACAAAGAAACGAGATTTATAAGATATAAATCATATGGTGCTACAGAAAGTTAAATAACTGATTTAAACATTTCGAACGACATAAAATATTTTCTAATACTTCAATCGCATTTTACTCGCGTAAAATTACAGTCAGAGTAGAACTTTTGTACACATCGAAGAGCTAATCCACAAAAAGGGGGGCCGCTATAGTAAATGAACGATATTAAAAACACGTAGCTACTTCATAGCACGATCCGTTCGTTTGCCAGGCAAACTAAAATACACGGCCGTGGCTGTACAAGCTTTACCTATGTAAATCCTTCCTACCCGTGCTTGTTCGGTATGAAAGCAAAAATCGAAGCTGCTTACTACGCGCACCGCTGGACAGTTGTTGGCTAGTTTTACACCTGCGCAAACTTATTAATCGTGAACGTTTCGAAAACCGAAAAAAAAAAAGGGAAAAAAGGAAGAACGTAGCAAACTATTTGCAATTTGCATGAAAATTGCAAGGCTCGACACAGTTCCTCACGCGCGTACGTTTATGTGTTCACGGAAGTTTGCCATGTTGCAAGAGAATTACCAGACAAGATTCATGATAAACCTATTTGCTTTAATTGGCTTTAAAGCATCGACGTTCTCAATTTCTTTTGCGATAATTTACGAACCAACCACCTTATCATTATTTATGAAGGAAATCATTACATGCGGCATTTCTCACTTGGAAAGATCTGTGTTAATAATACATTGACAATGTCGTATTTTCATATTATTCTTGAAATATTGTCTTTTTGTTTTTTAAGTAATTTGGTTACAGGTTTTCTTCATATTGTAGGAAAGATTGTGATTAATTAACGATTAAAATAAATCGTAAAGCTTTTATAGTAGAGATGCTATTTATATTTGAAATTTTAATACTTTGAACGATACTTGATATTTAATTAAAAATTTTAATACTTCAAGTAACTTTCCAGTGTTTAAATATGTTTTCACAAATTTAATTTGTCTTTTTAATAATTTTGCTAAATTACATATTCATCAAATTTACCACTTTCGTCACGCATTTAATATATATTTTAACAGTAGGTATTTCCAAAGCAATTATTTGCTGCAAGAAAATGAAATAGAAAATTAAAAAAGCGAAAAATATAATATGGAAATTAATTAATTTAAAATAATATCAATTTCTACCAATTCTGTCCCTCAATTGTTTTTTCTATATTTTACTTCACTATTATACCAACCTTTAGTTTCGTTCCACACCCACAAAATTAAGCCGAATAACACTAATTTTTGCAAATCGATAGTCCCAAATTTCCATATACCTGACGAGCTACAGATATTACATCGCAGAGAAATACTCATTGAATAATGGAACACTATTCGAATTTTCATCACCGCGGATCCAGCAAATGTATTCCTAGTATGATATCAATTCATTCTATCCGTAGTCAAATTGAATTTCTACTCGATTCCATTTCCAGGCTGAATTTTTACTTCTTCTGTTTCGCGTAATCAAAATCGATCGCTTGGATGTAGAACGATGAGAAGTAACCCCGTTAAAAAAGTACAACATCGTAAGCCAATTTGTTGCATTCCATCGATAAGAAATCCATCCAATTGTTTACTTGTTGAATTTCAACAACAAATTTGTATCGTTGCGACGAGATTAGAAAAAGAGAGAGAAAGAAGGGAAGTTGCGTTGATACGCCGTCGTGACGGAAAAGAACATCGTTAAACGGCGATGAAAGCACGTAGCAACCTGAACACGATATCTATGCGTTTACAAAGCAAACTAGAACGCGCACGTGTTGTCATGTACGTTGTGACGAAGTGAAAACAACGATGCATATGCGCGCGAATTCATTCGACGGGGATATAGGTAGACGACGAGGTTTGCGTAACTGTTTAAACAATTCCTCTTAAAGGTTCGACGTTTGAAACAATCTTCTACCTGGGGAAAGTTGGAGTGGCATCGAGAAATCGGAAAAAAATGTGTAGATGACAGTAGTGTATACTGAGTATACGAAAATATGATTACTGAAAAAATTGAAATTATGGAAAAATTTGGAGAAATTAAAATTTAAGAATTAAAGAAGTTAAAATTACGAGAAATTCAGAGAAATTAAAATTTACGAATTTGTAAAAATTAAAATTAAGAGAAATTCAGAGAAATTAAAATTTACGAATTTAAAATTAAAGAACAATTTGGAGAAATTAAAATTTAAGAATTAAAGAAGTTAAAATTACGAGAAATTCAGAGAAATTAAAATTTACGAATTTAAAATTAAAGAACAATTTGGAGAAATTAAAATTTAAGAATTAAAGAAGTTAAAATTACGAGAAATTCAGAGAAATTAAAATTTACGAATTTGTAAAAATTAAAATTAAGAGAAATTCAGAGAAATTAAAATTTACGAATTTGTAAAAATTAAAATTAAGAGAAATTAGAA
>NW_017100941.1:1600931-1607729 GCF_001263275.1 Habropoda laboriosa
ATTACAATAACCTAAAAATTTCACAAAGGTCTAATTTAAAAATCAAAATTTTAAGAAATTACAATGTTCTTAATGTACCAAGAAATATGACTTCATTTATTTACTTCACAGCGACTCTTGACTTTCTAAACAGAATAACTTCTTTCTGCGACATTTTTTCGTCTCATCGAAAGGAACGGAGATATCGTAAACAATCGAGTTAAAGTAAACACACTGCGTACAATAATAACAAAAAAATTAAAGAAGATTGGAAAAATAGTGTCGGAATAAGAGCTCGAAAATGACAAAAGAATATTTTTTGGAAGTTCTGAAATTCCTATTTCCAAGGGAACAAAAAAAAAAATCATTAAAAACACTCCTGCCTTATTACTGCTCACTTCACGTAGTGAAAGTTCATTCGAATATTAGTTTGTCCGAGTAGCTTTCAAAATGTCGGTTGGTTCACTTGAGCAGGTAATACTTCAATTATCCCGAATAATGCATTAAAATTGAACTACTCTTATCAAATTACAGAAGTGGTGGTTGCGAGTTGTTAAAAACGCACTCGTGCTGCAACCAGTGCATAAATTTACATTTAACGACGTGCAATAATTGAACTTTCACTGCTTCCAAAAACTTCTTTTTCATTTATTTATTACCGAACGAATACAAAAATTGCATTACAGTACAACTTAAAAGAAAAAAAAGAATACTAAAAATTCATCAACAGCTTCTAATTCCAACAACTAACAACGCCAAAATATTAAACATTCCTACTTTCTACCTCAAGATTATTCCGCAACCTAACCTCAAATTTCAATTAGAATAACTAATTTCGAAAGTAACGACAACACGCGTAACGAACACTTTCAAAGAGAACTTCAAAGGCCTCCGCAGATGAAACAGTGTCTGAACAGAGGAACGTCGTTTGTTCGTATATGCAATCCATAAAACGAAATAATTTCTACGACTGCCGGTTTCCCATTGAATAACTAACCGCTTTAAACAAACGACTTTCGCTAAAGCACTTTGCATATAATGGTATCAGCGAAACGAATTAAGGTTAACACCAGGGGAGCTTTATTCCAAAGTGCGTTGCATGTGCATCGCATCAATGTAGGTTTATGTTTCCTGAAAACCTGCTCGCGTACGTATACAAGCAGAGATGCGGATGTAACGTTGGGAACATACTTCTATTATGATTTATATTCCGCAACAAACTGTATCGTTCCTAACTTCGTCCATTTGTTACTCGGCAAAAATTCAAGTAACTTCCAAACGAGAAAACTAAATCTACCGTATGAAGATGTATCGTTCACTTGTTGTGCCGAGTATTTCACTTACGTTTCTATCTGACGCCGCGGTAACATTCGATTTATACTCTCTTGTATCTATTCATGTGTTACAGCGTACTTCCGCTTGTTTTTTTTAATTCTAAAGTGAAGCGTCGAGTATGACAAATGAAACAAAGTATGACGAATAATTTCTATGCGTAGAGGAAAAATTGAGAAAAATTTAGTACTATGTAAGTGTAATTATTTTTTTAACGTAAGGAATGGAGACTTAAGGAATTTAACCCTTTCGCGATTAGTGGGACACATATGTCCCACTTCAGTGCTTGAATAAAAATTAATTTCAATTTAGTATGCATTAAAGACGCGACGATAGGTAGATAAATGACAAATTCTTTAAGAAAATAATTCGGTAACGAAAGGGTTGAGCTATTTTGTATTTGAGTCTATGGAGAGACAAGTGGAAAATATTTTCTTAAGGAATTATAATTTTGCGTAACTTTTCGTTGAATGATGTTTCCTGTGACTGTACACTTTTAACCCTTTCGCTGCGGCAGATTTTAATACATAACACGTAACACCCGATAGATGTTTAATCGTAGCCGCAAAATATTTTGCCTCGAGTGTGTAAAAATTTGAAATTCGTGAAGTTGTTATAAAAATTTTTGAAATTGAAAAAAGTTCGCCGAAAGGTGTCAACGGCAATGAAAGGGTTAAACGCAACCAACCCCGAAAAATCGCGACTCTTTTTCTGTGAATTTTCACAGAGATGCTTTAAGATGCATAATTTTCGTACTAACTTTTGCACAAATTTACAGTAAAATAAACAACAGACATTTCAGAGGTATAAATGCTCCATGTAATAGAAAGAAAAATACTTGGATCGATTATACCTACCGTATTACGCAAGAGTATTACAACATCTGTTATCGCTTACATCACAAGCTCGCAGTGTTATCGTTTGATGACACAAAGAGTATCGTAAATGTCAGACGAAATTATTTAAACAACCATTTTAATTCCATTATCAAGCAAACATAAACTTACGTCATACATTCACGCTGACATTACTCTTCGGAAGATTTCTTTCGCGTGCAATTGTGCTTAATTACTCGTTGGAAACATTATTACAAGATCGTAGATAGCTTAAGCGAAACACACGAGAGAAAATGATAAGATAAGGCACATAGATCAAAGAGAGTTTCCACGTATTATCTCCTATCCTGGGATCTGATAATTTTTCCGACAAATTCGCGGTTTCCGTTCGAGGAAATCAGGAAAAAATTAATCACCGACCACACCTGACATTGAAAGATTTAATCCAATCTGTATCGTATACGGGAAACACGATTCTCTGTTTAATCTGCGATCTCTAAGTTTATAATTAAAATTGAATAAAACTTGTAATTAGTTGGCTAATTTTTATTGCAACGTTTTATATTTTATATCGACGTAACGGTCTAATTAAAAGTGGGAAATGCATAAAAAAAAAAAATTATTGTAGTGACTTGTAAGTCACTTAAAAAGTGACTTACAGGGGAAGTTAAAAAAATATCAAAAAGAAACTGAAATTTTGCAGAAATGTAGTGAAAGTGGCTTAATACAAATAACTCAATTATTTCATTTTTTAAAAATGTTTAAAGTTAATTCTTTTTTGCTCTTCAAACTGTTACCATTTCTGTAATAATTACAATTTGTGAAAAATCCTACGCTATACAGTAGATAATGCATTTTTATTCAAAAATCCAAAATAATTTCTTTATTTCAAACGTTCCAATACTTGCCTGCGAAGGCAATCCTTCTGCCTGGCAGAAGAGGTTTCTTAATAACTCCTCCATTTTGTTACATTTCTATTTCTAAAAATTCGACACGAAAGCTGAAAGTTACTTTTACATCCTCTAAAAAAATTGAGACTTTTCATTGAATAATTACCTACTCAAAAAATTCCCAAACTTTACCCATTTTTAGACACCTAACGAGGTGATCTACCCTTAAATTATATTTAAAAAAAAAAAAAAAACAAAAACCAGCGTTTCACGATGGAAAACAAACCCAGCAAACCTGCCCTCTCCACTGACCAACGAAAGGACCTATAAATCGCATCGTTCGATCTCTCAGCGATTTCCAGCATTCCCATTCCCATCCAACCCAACGCTCTTCTCCGCCCAGAAAGGCTTTTCTCGATCGCGTTCACGCAACCATCTCCCGAGCGTACTGCCAAAAGCGTTGAAAAGCCGCCGCTGCGTGTCCGTCGACGATATTTATCCGTTTATTTGCGAGGCAAACGCCGGGACGCTGCGGTATGTCCTTACGCGTGCTGCTCACGACTAGGAAGCGGCCTCCGAAGATGGTGCGTTACGCTCGTTTGCTACGCGATCCTACACGTACTCCAAGATTACACGTATGCCGGAGCGCATCGCCCATTGTAATCACCCGTTGCACATTCTTCGGGGCTCGAGACTCAGCCAGAGATCTCGATAGGATCCCTCGCGGGGATGAATGAACGTATCCTTGGAGCGGAAATCTCGCGGCAGGCGTTTTAAGGCCGGCTAATTAGCAGGGAACGGTGACGGTTAAGCTGCTTGGTAAGCGGCCGAATGAGGTGAATGTAGCAGACGCCATCGTTATTTACTATAGCAATTACATTGTCCTTGCGATTGTTTGCTCGTGCTGTTGCGATTAACGCAGTGTAGTAGATTATGGCGGGACAATGAGAAGAGTAGAACTCTGCCTGCGGCGGTAGATTATCCTGGGACAATGACAAGGACGAGCTGGAGCGAACTTAATTTTGCATCTGATTGTGCTTCTAATTTGGAAAATTGGGAATTGTCGGGCGAGTGTTGGACGTAATGTTACAACGAGTTTCAGTTGATCAGTATATACAGCAGAAGGAGAGTTCTTGGATTCAGATCGAACAAATGAATTTTTAACAATGTGAAAATCTAAATTTTCTTTTTAAATTTTTAATGTTTTAGATGTTTGACGTGACTTGGCGGGGTTGCTAACTTATGAAGGTATTACGCTTTTCTTTTTACTCTCTTCTATCTTATCGTGATAAATTATTAAATTCGAAGCCTGAGAATTTTTGGTAAAATTTTATAGAATCGTTATCTTTGACATGTGATTAGTTGGAGAAAATGTTGGACAAAGGGCTGACAAAATAATGTGTTATGCAGACTTTCTCTGCTCAGATCGCAAAAATGTTTGATTTATGTACAGACCTCTTTTTTTAATTTTGAATATTTTGAATATTTTATGTCATTCGCTGTCGGCAGAGTTGCTAACTTATGAAGAATTGCGAGGTGATGAAGGTATTTTAACAAAATAATAATTTATTGCGATGGAACAGAGCAGAGTAAAAAGAAAAGCACGAGTCTAGGAATTTTTGTTAAATACTGCATATGTTATCTTTAACATATGAAGTTATCAAAGAAAATATAAGACAAAGGGTTAACAAACTAACCTATTTAATGTGTTATAAATTTTTTGAAGGGAAATCTTTTTTTTAATATATCGTACTTCTAATCTGAATAATTATCGACGAATTATGAATGATTATACAAATATTATTAAGAATCTCTAACTTTCATACATTTTTATTAAGTGCAGCCTGGATATACGAACAATTTGTATAATTATTCATAACTGATAAATACGTGCCAAAATCAGAGTCTGAAAATTGAAAATATTAAACGTGTATTCCGGATAACAAAATATTCATATTATTCAAACCACTGCCTATTCGAAGAACCTGCAGTTTTTATCACGAGAAAATCGTCTATATTTGTCGAGTGGAGAGATTAACGAGTTTAGTTCTCAAACACAAGAAACTAACATGTGATAAACTTGGTATAATATTACCTGGAAAAAGATGATTAACGATGATTGTTGTTATTTCAACGTGAAAAATTGTTGAAAAATAGCCGTTCTTTAATGATTCTTTAATCATTCAGGAAGAACAAACAGAAGAACTGCAATCATTTCTCGATTAAGTAACAGTTCTATGTAAATTGTATAGTGAAGAAACGTGTGCAAATATAGTTACGGATCTTTTCAAATGTTCCTAAAACGAGGTTAAATTATCTTCTCATTTGCTTCGCGCTTTTTCATACAGAAATGATTATTCGAAACCTAATGAAAAGATGTTAATATAATTTTTTACCGTTGTTTTGTAACTTCGTAACAGAATGTTTCTTTTTTTTAAATAAGAAGGCATTTTATATACAACTTAATACCAATACGAAACCATTTATCTGTTACTTCATTTCTCACGATTACTCTTCACACGTGTGTCCATTAGTTCGCTCAAGAAGCACAAATCTAGAAATCACTTGTTCGTTAATTCATCAGAGAATCAGCATTCGCTACGATATGAAAACGAAGCTTTTGTCTAGACGAGTATTTGCTAGTGAACTAATATACTACTTCGTTAGCAAAATCTATCATTCTTGGATAATTCACCAATCCTTTCCAAGCACAATAAGAAAACACGAATTACCTTAGAATTTAGCCGCTCGATGGAATTTGCACCGAGAATAAATACGATACAAACAATATTAATAATTTATCGAAAACTGCCGTAATTCTTAATATTCTCTTCGAAACCTCTGCAATTTTCGCAAGAATCGATAGAAATTACCTTCTCGTGATAAAATTTGCAAATTTCATTAATCTAATTGAAAATTTCAAATAAATTTTCTTGCGAAAATTTTCATAAATAAATTAGACGTCTATCTATCGTTTCGATCTATCTTTTCTACAATTAACATGGAAAAATACTGCAATTTAACCAAGATTTCACTGATGTCCACCTATCTTTTCAACAAATTGACAAAGAAATACTGCAATTTAATGAAGATTCGACTCGAAGAGGATATCTTATTTAGAAGCAAAAACTCGAGGCGACAAAATACGAGGTTTACTTTCACGAAATAACCTGCAAGATAATTAAATGTATCACACGTCGCGTAGTATCATCTGGCGCGTGTAATGGGCGAAAGGTGAGGAAAGGTGATTCGCGCGTAGAAACAGGAATCCTGCGCGACCATTACAAACGATACGATAAGACATCTCACGTGTACGGTAGTTTATATATAACTACTTATTTCGCGGGTATATTGCAAGTTTCGAATTTTTCGCGAAATGACAAAATGACAAGACATACGTGAGCAAGTTATACAGTGTCACGGAAGTTTATTGCGCAATGCAGCTGAACGTGTATTAGGGGTTCTGCGTGTTCGAGTTAAGCTCAGCTTAGCTTTTGTATCGGATACAATTCTACGGAGGAATATAATTTGTTAGCCTGAGCATTACAGCGGGGATTATAAGGGAAGAAACGTGAAAAGCTTCCAAAGTTCACCTCAAGTGTCCATATTTTGGTTAATTATGCGTGAAAGTAATTTGGTGGTTTATACCGTTGCTGAAGCTATACAGTGAGTCAAAAAGTATTTGTATTCCTCGAGTTCGTTTTGAAAAACATTGTTTCCTGTGTGCATTGACAATCTTTATTAATATTATAAATTTTATA
>NW_017100941.1:1609311-1612708 GCF_001263275.1 Habropoda laboriosa
CCCCCAAAGTGGTACGATATTTTATAATATTTTCAAAACAGAGTAAAATTGTCACTTAACAACCAACTTGAATTCACCTGTTAATTACTTGTCACAACGACCGATACGGCTCTAAAAAATTCAATTAAGAAACAAGCTCTCAGAATACGCAATGTTCTGTTACCAAGACTGGACGTTATCGCGTTCGAAACGAAACACCGCGAATGGAAATCCGCAAAGGCGCGTGAGCTAACGAAAGCATTAATAAAATCATCGTATTTCAATGTCAATCGACGACAGTGAAAGACGAACAAACGTGGCAAAGGAACGCGTTAAGAACTGCATGCTAATGAAATCAGCGGCGTCGATAAAAATTTGCCCGTCGCTATGATGTAAGCTTAGATGTCAAGGTGAGATTCGATGCAACCAAAGCCAATGCGGTTTATACCACATATTAACCATCCATCTAGCGTGAAACATGATTACACCGTACTTTAAAGTGTACGTTTAATCCAACCTATCCACGTTTTTCCACATTTTTCCTTTCACCTTGTTTTGCCTCCCGTATTATCCTGTAACTTAATAAAGAACCTCCCCGAAGGAAAAGGACTATTATCGCAGGCAGGTTTCTCGAATATATTAAGGCGAATTTCTTTTTTCAATTATAGCTGGATCCTTAAAAATTATCCAGGCATAATTTTCCTCACGTGTTGTACCACGTTTAGAGAGACATTTAAGCGCATCGAATTGATGATCAAGGATGTGTAGATGTCGGATAGATGCACGAATTAATTCCGATGAACGAGCAGGTTCATATGGAATTTAATTGAAAATTTTCCGTGACAAAGCCTTTCAGCTAATGGGCATCCAGAGGCGTGGAAAAATTCTGTGATAATCATTCCCAATGTAAATATGCTCCAATGACGTGTAATTTTACTTTCAGAAATTTTCTCCTCGCGTGACGTACGATTACACGCGTAAAATTGTATTTTTTTTTAAAGGAAGTGTAATCTAAGTGAAAATACTTTGAGAGAATTTGTAATCATTAGTTTCAGTAGTTTTAAAATTTTTCTTTATTACTTTGAACATTGTTCGACGTCTATTTGTACGTTGAAAAGATTTTCGAATTGAGGAAACTCAGGTAACTCCGCGAAATTAGTATTTTCCAATTTGGCTGAAGAACTCTATTCGAAAAATTTTGACTTTTCTCTGCTCAATGTTTCCGACTACTATTTCGCGCGATGTATCTCTCCACCTTTTTCATTGCTACGCGTGAGGAGCAGACAAAAAGTGAGGAAAAAAGCAGCCGAGTGAAAAGGTATTGCTTTTTAACGAGAGTGAATAACGTTTGAATTGCCGACTCAGAAAAAAAGCTCAAAGTCCCGGGGGAAAAATGCATTTGAACGTTTGCATTTAACCGCGCGCCGTATCATTATCAATTCGTAATTGTTAACAATCACTTTGTACGGTTACAATTGCATTCGTGAAAGTTTGAAAGAAAAATAGCGTCATTTTAACGATTTAATTGAGGCGGAAGCGTGCGAAATTGCGTTAAGGGCGCAGTGCGAGCAAAATTTTCAATGAATGTATACAGCAGTGAAAGGGTTAAGTGATATATTTAAAAAAATATTTTTGTGTGTGTGAACTGTGGACCGAAATAATGGATACGTATTTCTTGGAATTTTGTTTCTTTCATATAACAATAATTGAGCTACTCAGAATGCAAAATGATTAACTTTTCGATATTCTTCTATATAATTTTAGCACTGAAGCACAAGCTCGGTGCTTAATTCTTCATAAATTGAAAGAATTTAATAAATTTAATTTAACAGAGTCAGTCACTTGGGCTTCTGAGTGAAATATTCTAAAGGGTATATGAAATGAAATATTCTAAAAGGTATTATAAATTTTGATAACGTTGAAATTACAAAACTATTTTAACACCACTGTTAAAAATACTTCTCTACCGTGATGTAACTTTTCTTCACGCAAGATCACAGAATAAACAGCACACCGATCAAAAGCATCAACACCGAGAGAGAAAAATACTCAACCAGCGCAAGATACACTACCGGCCAAAAATTTGGAATCACCGAGCATTGCAATTTACACAAAAATTTTCAGAATAAAATCAGCGACTTTGAGAATTTTTTATCATTCGAATCAATTGATACGAGATAAATTGATAAAAGTAGAATTGCGATAAACTTCAAATCTATAAAAAATTAACAGCAGATTTAATATTGATGAAAAGTGGGAAGTGATTCCAAACTTTTGACCGGTAGTGTACATGTCTAAACAATTTACAAATATCCAAAAAACAGAGATGACACTTAATTAAATCGAACAAACTTCTGCGGTATCCTAACGGAGAGTGTAATAGGTTAAGGACTGAAAATTCACTTGATAAATTTGAACACGTAAACTGCAGTGATCCGACGAACAAAATAACGCCGATAACGGTGAATATTCATTTCCGTGTTCCGTGGAACGATTTTGTAAAGCGTACAAGTGCATTGATTTCCATGTAAAGTGCAAGTCAGTGTAAACCGCAATCAATCAGGCGTCACCTTGCGCCCTGTTTTCGAATTAGCCCTCGTGAACCCTCTCTCTCTCCACCGATACCCATCGAAAATTTCACCCTCCTCTGGTACAAGTATCACAACCGTGCTCGGCCCAACGATGGATTCAGAAGTGGGGACGCGAGTGTCCATGTTTTGCATTTTAATCGTTCCAGATCGATATCGGCCCCCGGGTGTAATTGTCGTCAGCTCGAGCTCATTTTCCTGCTAATTGGCCAGCTAATTTTCCTTCGAATTTAAATACACGATATCCGTTCGCGCGTCGAATTCTTTTGAAATATACGTCGACGTGCCAACAGGTGAATTTTCTATATCGCTTAATTGCCACCATGTGTCACAGATGGTCTGATTTGGTTATAAGAGGACTTTAGACTTTGCTAATTTATCTTCGCGCGTTAGTGTTATCGTTGTTCTCTGTAGATTTGACGGAAATTGATGTTGACATTTTTTTGGGGGGGCGTAGAGAATTTGTGAATTAGGAATGGTTTTTGTTTATTTTCATTTGGATGTTTTTGTTGCGGTTTCTATTAACAGGACGCTGGGTTTGGTGCAGAATTATTTTGAGAAGCTATTATAGGAGGTTGTTTTGCATTAGTGGGGATATAAAACTTGTACGTAAAAGGTTAAATTTAAATTTATATAAGCAAGTTCGCAGTGACACTGTGTGTCCATTTTCTGCACTGTAAAGTTGGTTTTGCTCAACTAAAATTCTTTACAGAAATCGCTAAAATTACATTACGTGTGATTAAATAAAAAACAATATAATTGAAGAAGAAAAAATTAGCGTATATTTACTAGTACCTGTGTTAAATAAAAATTCCGAAAAATCTTACAAT
>NW_017100941.1:1613102-1621110 GCF_001263275.1 Habropoda laboriosa
CATTGCAAATGAAGAATAAAAAAGTAGTATATATTTACTACTATTCGTGCAATTTAATTCTGTTCTATTTATTAATTTTCCAAATCTATTTTACCACTAACAAATCTAAAATCCTGATTGCAACTGAAGAACAAAAAATTACTGTACATTTGCCAGTACCTCAAACAAAAATTGCCAAGAAAAACCCTACAATTTTGCTCTCCTTTATTTACCAATTTGCCAAATGTTTACCTCTAATTCAACCCTACCGCTACCAAAATCTAGACTCGCCGCTGCGATTCAACAACAAAATGTTGTTAGCTGTTTCACTTCCTATTTATCCTCTGCAACACAATCACGACTAGAGAACACACGAAGAGAAACAACGGCACATCTCTCCCTCGTCCTTCTTTACTTTTAGTTACAGGTCTCCGGTGCTGCTCGATAAGCTCCTCGCCGTTTCCCCCGATTCCTATTACACGGATTTCCCCTGTCTCGCAGGAGAAACGTTCGATCCTATCACGCACGACAGAGTTCACGAATTGTTTACCGGCTGAGGCCGAACGAAAAACAGGGTTAGAAGGGATTCGAATCTAGGTCAACCTCTATATTCCAC
Organism: Habropoda laboriosa; assembly: GCF_001263275.1. Classification (NCBI taxonomy): domain Eukaryota; kingdom Metazoa; phylum Arthropoda; class Insecta; order Hymenoptera; family Apidae; genus Habropoda; species Habropoda laboriosa. The sequence continues at coordinate 1,613,698 of NW_017100941.1, forward strand.
CCCCTTTGCCCCGTTTCCCGCTTCCATTTCTCTCGCTCCCTTTCTTTTCCTCTGTTCGTTCGCGCCCCGGCTCTCCGCGGCGTTTCAAAATTCGCCCACCAAACACGTCACAATGCATAACGACGCATCCCGAAGAATGCCAACGGCGCGGCGCAACGGGCATTCGCAAGCTGCACAGTGTTTCGGCCTTCCTTTCCGCAACGCCACGCGACCCGTCGCTTCCGTCGATCAGAAACGAATTATTGCGATCGAAGACCTCGACGCAAGGTCGTCTACGAAAAAATGACGATTTTGAGGGAGATGAAAAGTGTTTTTTTTTTTTCTTGTTTGTTAGGAGTTCGTCGCTTTCGCCGAGCGGAAACCTCGAACAACGCGGAAATTAAGGGCGGAAAGCTGGGTTGTTGGGAAATTGCTCGAATTTTAAGAAAAACTGAAGTACGTTTGTGTTCTTTCATTGTAAAATTTCCTCGATATTTTCAATTTTTGTATATTGGGGTTGAAATAGTAAGCTAGAGACTCGTACGTTTTAACGAATTTTCATTAACCCTCTAAGTTCGAGGGTGTCGTAGAATTTTTTTCAGGGTTAAAATAGTCTACTTTATATTTTAGATTGGAAGGCTACTACTCTGGAATGCATGAAAATGTGAAAATCATGGGTTTCTGGGACTCTGGAGTCCTACTCGGACTTAGAGGGTGAAAGGTCTATTGAGGAACAATGTTTCCCCAGAAAAGGATAGAATATGCATAAGTCTCGGGGGGAAAAATGGTAAGAAACTGATTTGTTGTTACTTCCTAACTATAGGATACGTCCTACAGAGTCCATCTGAGAGTTTCTTACGACAGTTACTCTCGAATGATGTATCCAGCACTCTCAATACCGTGGACACTACTAAATTTGACTCTCGAGAGCAACTCGCGATAGTTTCACTCTCAACTGAATACGTACCCATAGAACCATAACTACATACATCTCATTACAACAAAAATTAACTTAAAATACATGAAAACGAAATTACAACAGTAACTGATCTAGTCAGCAATGCTTAGGCCCTCCTCTATCTTCAATCAACTCAAAAATCCGATTAATTGTATATTATTCCGGTCATTGCAAAATGATCTGAACTGAAACCAAGAACATTTCATAATCGAGGCATTACAATGCTGCCAGAACGTTGGAAAAAGATTATACAAAACGACGAAGATTGTATAATTGACTAATAAAACCTGTTTACATGCCAAATCACTTGCATTTTAACGCGAAATAGGCCACGCACTTTTGCACCGACCCGATACATACAAAATTACATTATTCACACATAAACTAACATACCGTGAAACTGCAGTTATGTAGCTTACAGGAAGACACTGGTTTGATGTTTCTCCCAAACTTGAATTCGGTGTCACTGCTTCTCGCACACAACGGCAATTCGCCGAGGAATTAGTTCGCACAAACGAATTCGCGTTTTCTCACCCCGCTTATTCGCCATGATAAGGAACATTGTAAAGCTACGCTAATTATGCAAATTGATTCGAGATCCGCGTTGTTCGAGGGAGCACTGTATGTTCTACAAGACTATGATCGCGTGATATAAGCGTCGTTTGTCCCGTTCGGTAGCCCCGTAAACACTAACTGAGGACGCGTCGTCCTGCCCGATTCCTGCTAGCTGTTTTCACGCAGCTCTTCTGGGAAGAAACCTCGAGGGTGAATCACCCTCAGTCGTCGAGGCCTGGTCTTAACAGCTTGTATCATAATATCGCGTGAGACTCGGGATAGTTTTTGCGAGCGAAACATAAGAAACGCGAGGCAGGGTCGTCGTACGTGTATCGAGCCAAACACCAAGTTAGGTTTCCTTTTGAGAGTGGAACTATCGAGAGTTGCTCTCGAGAGCACATCTCGCGAGCCGCCAGAGCGACTGAGAGTGAAATGCAAACACGGAGATTGAAGAGTTTTTAAAATTTCGTAGAAAGTTCTGTTTAATGAATTAGTATCTTTTTTTTAATTTAGGCAAATGACTAATTTTTACCCTAAACAAATAATGCCATAGTCTTTCCCATAGAAGTCTTTAATTGACAAACTCTGACGCGAGTTTCTACCTTCATCTTCGAGGTTTGAACGCGTTTCCACGAATACACAAGTGTAAAGCTTCGCCAATCATTTTAACCAATATTTGGCTAATTACCATTTACCATTAAACAGCAAAAAATGAAAATAACCGATTTTCGCACCGAAGTCTTCAACTAACAAACTCTGACGCGAGTTTCTACCCTCATCTTCGAGGTTTGAACGCGTTTCCACGAGTGGACAGTGCGAAGATTCAGAGAGGTTCAATCATTATTGTTTGCAAATTCTAGCACCCTTTGTAATTGAAATATCGTCGGATGAAAGGTAACACTGGAATAATCTAAATAATTAGAGGATTACTTAGGCTAATGTATACCGTCTAACAGCTTATTTGTTAAGCGAGTACTTATTGTCTTTAGCGCGTCACACCCTCAGTCTATATATAAGCTAAATTAACATGTAATATCGTACAAAAGTTTCGGGTCACGCGACATTCCGTACTAGTTACTCGGGCATGCTTTACATTACAAACCACGACTGGATAAAAGTGGAAGGAATATCTCACTTGGAATGCTATGGAATTAGCAATGAGATGTACCTAAGATAAGACAGCGACTGCGAAGTTTTTAACGATAGGGCCGATAAACTGCTCGTCAAAGGTTACTTTTCGTGGAAAAGAACTTTTAAGCTGGAATACACTGTTACAATTTAATAAACAATGTTTCCTACACTAGTGTTAATTCATTTTAAACGCGAACACAATGTTTACTTTAATATCCAGTGTCCTTTTCTGGTGACACTTTTAATTTAAATCTTTCTGATACTTGCAAATAATGCAGTGCAAACTGTTTACAGTGTTTTAATCTCGAAAAGTAGCTTAATTCATTAGTAGCTCTGAATTTGTTTCTCTACCACGTTATCAAACATAAAAGAAATAATACAGAATTAAGTTAATACTTTATACTTGATTATTAAAATTTAGTTAATCCTTAAGTAATGCAATATAAGTACTTTATAGTGCTTTTTCTCTCGAAAAGTATTATAGTTCAATTCATTAGTAGCTCTAAATTCGTTTATTTATTACGTAGTCAAACATCTAAAATGAAATAAAAAATAATTCACCTATCGTATCAGCTTTTAAAACGCTCGAATTAAGAATACACGTATTCCGGCTTAATAAACCGGTCGATAAAAGCTCGCAATCCACAGTACACCTGAGGAAAACATTTGTCTCTATCGCAATAAAATCGAGTGCCCTTTTAGTACGAAGCCAATACGAACGAGCGAGCAAGCAAACCGATACAAGGGAATAATCAGTCAAGTCGAATATTTGTCCAAGTGCATTTCGATCCGAGGTACATATAAAGTGCAGCAGAAGCAACGCTTTATTACAAAGACACTTCGTTTGCTCCCGTCAGTTTGATATAGGAACACTTATTTACAATTCGACAGTAGATGGTGTTAATGCAACGGTGATACTGTTAATTCGTTAAATACACGAGCGCACTTTGCGCGGCAAAGCGTCCGCTCGGATGCAAAAGCATCCCTCAATCTCTCTCTGTTCGCAAGATTGATATTTTCATTTCTGCGTTAAAGGCTTCCCTTCAAGTATCGCAAATTTGTTCAACGTACACACGGAGCGACTTCTATTAGCATCGATTTTCATTAAGTCGATCGAGCCACGCGTTGCGAAAATATTAACGCACAACAAGTGCGTCGCGAGACTTTTCACTTAAAATTGGGGGTCAAATTATTAGAGCCACGGTAGGAAAAATAGGTTCCTTGTTTTTGTGCAGAAACGAAATCGCAATATCGAGGTTTCCACGGTAGATCAATTTTTAATCAACGATTGTTCACTAAAGATACACGAAACAGTTAACCCTTTGCGCTCGGAGATCTTTCTGCTGTCGGAAAGGTTGTAAATTGTATCTTCTTTGGAATTTTTTAAAACTAACGTATAAACTGTACTATTTTTACTTCAGTATTCGATGTATTTTCTATTTTACTCTGGTGAAGAAATTTATCGAGGCCCGTAGATCTGCTCTCTGTCTTGATTAATTACTTAACGTCGCTTCTCACTCGATTGCAAACTTAGCTTATGTAGTTGTAAAAAATACAGTTAAGAAGTAACGATAAAGACAGTATTTGGTAGCGCTATCTTTTGCTACAATTACAGCTTTCATTCTTTTTTCCATACACTTTAACTAATTTACTGCGCACTGTAGGTAGTAAAAACACAGCAAGAAAAATTCAAATCCTCAAGATCTATAAACCAATGAAACTGTAACACTGAACTGCAGTACTAAAATACCGTCCATACGAACAAGATACAAAATAACGTCCATACGACAGATAATATTGCCTAAAGTGTTACCAAGTGTATATCTGCAATTTGTAAATACCAACGCTTCACAAAAAAAAAAAATAATAATAAGAATACAGTACAACTAAGTTTTCACCTGAAAATTAACGTAAAACCGTCAATTTCTTACAGGTGTCTCTAATAATCACCCGCTGTATCTGCAGAATCGCGTAATAATGTCGACTACCGAATAAAAGGCACGGTATAATAAAAAGAAAAGAAGCAGAAGAAGGCAAGGAGATAGGGGTTAAAAAATGGAAGCAATTTTACGTGGCAAAGAAACAGCGAGAGGCCTATAAAAGTTGTAACGCGGCTTATCTTCCGACTGCGTCTGAACGAGCTAACTTTTGTGCCGCCGAGCATTTTTCCACACGGTTGAAGAATTGAGACAGAGCGGATAAAAACGTACGTAATACGTACAACACGTTTTCTGTGGAGTGTTGCCGACGACCTTTGAAAATTCGCGCGATACGGTGGAAAACGCGCGATAAAGGGGGAGAGAGGCCCTTTAAAAAAGCCCTTCCTATCGCCGCTGCTGGCACATATTTTGCCGGCTATAAATATAGATACGTGCCCGGTTGTTATCGGTCGTTATTTCTAATATACGTCACATTTATACATGTCGATATAAATATACAACAGCGGACCCATTGGGAGTGTTTAAATTTCGACGGCGCGCCGGCTGAAATATTTCCCGATACGGTGAAAAATAGCGAACTTAGGGAATATGGATGTTAATCCTGTACGACAGAATAATCTGTTGGCAATTGCCTGGAAAATTTGTCCCTTTCTTATTTAATCACCTGGTAGATGTTATGTGTTGAGATTTAAACAGTTTGTGTGTACTTATTAATATTTAACATTATTTAAGTAACTTGGTGTATACTTATTAATATTTAATATTATTTAAGTAATTATTTTAAAGCAATGTTTAAGGTGATATTTAAAAATTAGTATTTAAACAGATGGTGTGTACTTATTAATATTTAGTATTATTCAAGTGATTATTATGAAGCAATGCTTAAGGTGGTATTTAAAAATTAATATTTAAACAGTCGGGACATGTTAATATTAAAAGTTTTATTTCAGTATTTATAGTTAATATTTAAGGCAGTATTTAAAGAATTAATATTTTATTAGATTATGGGAGTTATGGATTGTTAAATAATTAATAATCCTTATTTAAAACTATAAACTTTTATTTGACACAAGGTAGGTTCGCTTTTCTACTTGATGGTAAGAGCACTTAACACAGACTGAGAATTCTCCTATGCAACGTCCTAATATATATTGCCTATGACCCCGCTTGGTACCGAAGGGCCTTTTGTCACGTATCATAAACATTTAGATCTTTACTAAACAAAGGTGGTAAACCTAACGGATTTCTTCGAACGTATACAAAAGAGATATATACTTCCTAGTAAGGCTTTAGATTAATTTTTGTTATATCTATGTCGATGACTGAAATTTACGTTTCCTATTGTAAAATATGTTTTGTGACTCCATAAATAAAAAAAAATTGACAAGACAGTAATGATGTCTGAAGTAATTTATCTTTGCAATTAGAAAGCAATAACTAGCATAGAATTCTCACTGTCGATCGTAAAGCTTATAATCAATATTTCGGCAATATTCCTGAAACTATAGCAATGAAAGATTTAATAATTGCCTTGAAAGGAAAAGTAGGTATTTTCTGATACGATATCTCTTACACTAATATTCGTAATACTTCCATTAAAAAAAAATATTAACGCTAGATAACCAGATTTAGGAATAGAAAGTCCTGTACACCGTATATCGATCAACTTTTTAATTCCTCGCTGGTTTCACAGCAAAAACTGCCATCCTTTTTGCATCAATCACGTGCGTGTTATGCAAAGTAGAACACTTCTAAGTTTCTTCTTCTTTTCTCTAACCTTTTACCCGAGTGCAATTTAAAAGCAGAAAAAACTTCATTACCATAACTTACTATTTCAAATACTTCTTCTATCTTTCAACTAAAAGAAAAAAAAAAAGAATTCCGTCCCTTAAACATTTCATATTGCAAATAAACAGCTCGATATTTCGTTGGAAGAGTCGTTTATGGAAAACACGGCGTGTATTGCAAAATCTTGAGAATCGGCGTGGTTAATGTGACGAATGAAATGGTTTACATCTACTCTTGTTACGCGAAACTTGGTCTGGTTTTAACGATCGCAGACCCGCGCTCTCGTTATCGGTCGCTACTTCTGCCCTGAGTTACGTCCACGTTGCACCTGCGACAGGCACGTAACATCGGCATGAAAAGAACTTTGCTTCTCGTCCTCGAGAAAACAAGTTTCTCACCCTTCCTCCTCTGCATGCAATGTCGCCTTTTTCATTTCGTGGGTTTTAAGTGGCGCCTTCGCGTAAACGTTGTTTCAACCAATTCTGGGATTCTTGTGACGATTAGTATTTAGCAGTTGCTCGTTTTTCAGGTGTTTTTAGCAAACGTTTGGTTCGTGTTTTTCTGATGTGAATGTCTTTCGAGGTAACGATGATCGATATTGGGAATTTATTCGGGGGTGATTTTCATTAGAGATAACAGGAGATTAGGTCGATTTTGTTAAAATCAAGTCACACGTTCTTTCTTCTTTGTTTTTAATCAGCTACTCAGAAGGTTAAATGATTAACTTTAATTTTTGATATTCTTGCAATTTCAGTATCGAAGCACATGTCTGGTGCTTAATTTTTCACGAATAAAACGAATTTAATTAATTTTCTTTTACGGAGTTAGTCACTTTGGATTCTGACTGGCTCGAATTTATCGCTTGGGTTGAATTTTAATTTCATTCGAGTGAATATTTAATAAACATTAATAATGTTTACCACAGAGAAGAAAATTTGTACGATTTCTTTCAATGGAAACCAATTGTATTCTTCCTGTAAATTCACAAATTTCGTACAAGGGTTAAAAGAATATTCGAATTTAAATAGCTAATTTTTCAGTCGATTTCGTGATTTTTTCCCT
>NW_017100941.1:1621163-1647069 GCF_001263275.1 Habropoda laboriosa
TCTTTTGGCTGCGTGAACTCAATAACAAAGACTTGGATTGTTTACAAGATTCCAAGTTATATACCACGGCGCGCAGACATCCTTGTTGACTTGTTTTTCTGTTGTCCAGAAAAAATTGAACGGGGCGTTTTTCTGATCCTCAAGAATATCGCTATTGCTTCAACCACGATAATGTGTTGAAAAAATTTTCTACTAATTGGCAATCGGTCGAAGTCGAGTTTTAGGTGATAGACCGAATTATCGTCTAATTAAATAAATTTAAACGCATAAACTCTAAAGATTTTGCATAGACACTCTTGGAGAAGAGTTTTCTTAACAATAATACTAATTATAGGCATTGCACAATGAAATAGGATGCAACTTGAAAACAGTTTTGAAAAATCGGGTCTTGAGATTTAAATTATTACCCAGACAATTAAGTATTAATCTTATGGTGTTGTTGCATTATATAAATTAAAATAAAAAGCAGAATTTATACAACAACGCATAACAGTAAGCGTCAATCATCTACCTTTCTAATACACACAAATTACGCAAAGATTTCCAGAAACTCTAACCCAAGCACACTTCGACATCAAACTATTGTACCATTTCTACATAAAATTCCCCAAATCTTCAAAACTCCTACCAAAAGTTGAATCAAAAAAGACAGCACAGAAGTGACAAAGAACTCGCAACAGCTCCGTGCGACGTCATCTTCGTTTCACCAAAGAAGTATCCTTCGAAGAAAAATCCCCCGGAACCTCTGTTCCCCGAGTCGCGGATATTCGATTTCGACGAAGTTTCGAACGTGTCGAAACCGATCCGAGTCGCATCGATGCGCGAGAGAGGAGGCGCGGTTAATTTAAGACGATCGAAACCATCCGCGGAATTCTTAAGCGAAACGCTCGATTTGTCCGGGCCGTGTATTCCTATCCGGCGTCGTGTCACTCGCCTCGACATTCGTATAACCGATCGGTGGTGACAGTACGTGGATCGCCGTGTCTAAAGCCAAGAATAGAGGGGACCAGGATCATGTCGTATTGCTCGCGAAAGCGATTTCGATTCGAATTTTCGCCATTCATTTGACCCATTCGTGGAACTATTAGAGGCGAAATAGGATGCTTCAAAGGAATCCGGGACGCGGCGTCGGATTATTAAAGCTCCTTCGTAGAGCTCGCTTGACGATTTCACGCGCCGGAGTTGAAACGGATCTAAAGGACAACCGGTGAAATCGCCTTTGAGGATTTCGTTACGAGGACCGCCTTTAATACGTTAATACGTAAGATTCGACTGCGGAGGAGAGATTGCCACGAGTCAAGGATCGTGATTCTGACGATTCTGTTCGGGGGAGGACGAAGATGTGCGAGCCTGCGAGAGAGATTCCTTCGGTTGCAAGTTTGCAGGTTTTTCCTCGTTGGAAGGATTAATTTTGGAATTTGTTTGAAAGTGATTTTGAACGATGATGAAGCATTAGTTAATTTGGCAATTTTAGGTTAGCGCTATTTATGTTGGAATTTTATATTTTGATGGGGGAAGCAAGAATTAATCCTTTAACTTATAAACGAGGCAGACTTGTGGCAGAGATTTTGGTCCAGATGTGAGAAATATTCATTTCAATTCTATCTTTCGTTTTAATTTGGAAGACTGAAGATTGCTGAATGTAATTAATCTGTAATGGAATAGCTTTTGTTATCTGATACAGTACTAAAATAGTAAATGGCTGACGCTTAGATGCATAGAAAGAAAAAAAAACATGAATAAAATTAAAGATATATGAATAACAATTGCACAGTATCTTTTTGAAATAATACCCCAACCTGTATGCAAAACAAGTTTCTTGGACTATAACAATTCGATAAATTTCTCTCCTAAAGATCACTAAAAAACGACGATTCTAATGAAGAATCGTCCCCTTAAAGGGTTAATAATTGTTATAAAGAAATTAGTTAATAATAATGTAAATACTAAAACAATAAAGAAATAAAATGAAATTTGTAGGTCGCATAAAGGGTTAAAATTCCTAAGCATGCATTATAAAGAGTTAAAATTCGTGTGAACTTGTTAGAAAGGGTTTAAATTCGTAGAAACACGTTATAAAGAGTTAAACTTCCTACGATCTCGTCACAAAGCGTTAAAATTCACAGGAACACGTTATAAACGTAGGAAAAAAATAATGTAATAGCCGGAAAAGTGGCGGAAATATACCCGCTTTGAGTATTGAATGGAAAGTGGAGGTTTGGTTGAAGGAAACTGAAAAAGTGGAGGATACTGTGAATTTTGGTGCACACACGTTTTCCCGTATACCAGTGAAAATAAAATCGTGCCGCGATCGTTCCCATTTCAAGCACCTTAAATCGAGTTCTCGACATTTATCTTTGTTGGCCGCACATCAAAGAGAGAAAACGGTTTAAGGAAATCCGGTGCACGGGAAATTACAAAGATCGATCGTCGTTTGAGCATTAAGAGACGTACAAGCGTACACGAGTGAAGTTATTTTGTAGAATTCGTTAGAGGGAATATTGTTTCAAGTTTTGCGTATGTTCGAACGAAAACGCATTTAAAATAACACACACATCGTAAAGGTTGAAATAATATCTTGAATTTATAACTACGCGCACTGTGTAATTTGTAATTTTATTCAATTTTACCTTGCTTTCGATTTAACTTAATCGATAAAAACGAACATAACGTGGATAAATTAATAGCTATCGTAAAACTAGTCCCTATTCGTAACCATAATTTTAGAAATTTATAATACGCAATAATTTTATTGAAAACTTTCTGTTAAAGTTTCTTAAAACTTCTTCTATTTTTTTTTTTAATTTATTTATCTAATTTTTATTTTTAAATTTCTACTCTACCGACTGTTAACTATAGACGATTAATTTCAGATAAGATTCACGTGTTTTATTAAAAAACAGACTATTAAACAGTTATAACCTAAGAATAATTTAATATTCCGTTAATTTTTCATAACCAACAAAATGCGTGTGAACGAACGAAAAGAAATCGCCATAGCGTTCAACAGCGACAACAACGCAAAATAAGACACATTCTACAGTTACACGCCTGTCCTCTAACCTTCTTCGTCTAAAAGAATTCGACCCACAACAACGCGTGTGAACGAACGAAAAGAAATCGCCATAGCGTTCAACAGCGACAACAACGCAAAATAAGACATTCTACAGTTACACGCCTGTCCTCTAACCTTCTTCGTCTAAAAGAATTCGACCCACAACAACAATAAAAGAAACGGCTGAATGAAAACCAGTCGCGATCGCCGCAACGTAAAAACAGAGGAAAAAACGCAAATAAAAAGTGTTGCCACTTACAAGTACTGAAAGCACGAGACACGGTTGTTCGACAAGCTCAGCGACCGGCTGATGCACTTGGTTGCACAGCTGCCGACTGTACTTGGCAGTTCCGCTGCACTTGTGGCCCATTCCCTGAATTCTCCTGAATTCTAGTCTCACACACGCGCACACTGCCGCCGCCGGCGATAGCAATTTAACTCTGTCACAGTTCACTTCGGACAAAGAGATTCCCCGAGCCTTGAATAGCGAGAATCCGAAAACGACTTGCGAACGCAACGACGACGTGTCAAGAAAGACGCTAGACGGTTCTCTTCTCTCTCTCTCGTTCCCTCCCTTTTCGTTGTTAGAAAGAGAGAGAGATATTAGGGGGGTGGTCAAACTGCGATACTTTTCACGAACAGCGTTGACAGCACCGAACGATTCAACCCCGACACAATCGATTCTCGACGCCACTCGCGAGCACGGAAGTCACGCGCAAGCTAGAACATCCTTATCGAACCCGACATCGGCGATGATAGATTCCACAACGGGCACGCACTCACCGGCAATTAGTCCGACGCTCACCCACTCGAATTTCAACCAGTCAAATGCCCTCGAGACGTCCGCGATTTCCGTGAAAACGAACCGTTCGTCGAATCGACGCGAACTTCAGACGATACATCGATGATCGACGCACACGTTCGTTCTCACGTCCCGCGGAAAAAAAGAAAACTGACACTCGAACGTTCGTAAATCGATACGCGGCTAAGTTCCTTCCGATCACACTTTCACCGATAACGTTGCTTTGAAAAACACCATTCTGTGTAGTTTCTTTCGATTCGAAACGTTTTTCCCTCGATCGAAGGACACGAGACGCGAATACTACGACGCACGACTGTTGTATGTCACGCGATACCACGCGTTCTGTGTTAAATATCGATGCTTGCAGTAAATTTGAATAGTGATTTGAAAACTTCACTTGCCGCACGATACGATAGCGATAATCGTTGCAGGTCGAGAGAGAGCAGCGCGAAAACGTGAGCCAGTCGTGTCACGTCGCTACGGCGGAAAGTTAGGCGCGACAGGTGCAAAGGGAGTGAAGTGAGGCAAGGCTGCGCGCGCACCTACACAGTACGACACGGCTCGCGGCTCGCGAGAAACTGCCGGCCGCGCGTTAACGCGATACCCGACCGCCCCTTTCAAGCCGAGGATCTGACGCAGGTACCATCCCTTTCTTGCCCCCACTATGCGAACACCCCTTGTTCTGCACCCTCGCCACTTTCGACCTTTCGACGCGCATCCCCTTTCTAACTTATCCCGGACCTGGATCGGGCCAATCGAGATCCCCCTAACCTCTGTGTCACCTGTGACCCCTCTCCAGGCGCCCATTGTTAGTTCACATATCGGCGAGCCAGTTTTATTAAACTGCCGATTCATTTTTTTCTTTCTTTCTCATCGTTGACTTTAATGGAGTTTCATTTGACTCGCGATGACTTTTCGGTTTTTGACCGTTCGTGGAGTTATAGAGAAAAGGATTATTAGAAATGGAAAGGCTAGTTTTTAAAAATAGAGAAAATTGATGAAACTGTATATATTAAATGTGAAATTAAATCTTGCTACTCGGTTTATTGCTTTAAGAATTGATACTTGCTAGAAGATTGATGAAATTTTTTTAAACGAACACAGAAATGAACCATACATTTATTAATTAATGTAACTATTTTATTTTGGTATTTAACGTATTTTTATTTTATACGAGACTTTGTAACAGAGCATCAGAAGTTGTTTTCTTCAAATTATTTCACTGTTTAGATATTTATAGGAGGCCTATAGACCTGGTGTCCCTAAAATATCAGTTTTAAGAGCGGTAAATAATAATTTCGCTTTTCAGCCGCCATTCGAGTGCAAAGGGTTTTAATATTAATATCTTTTTATACCGTTGCATTAAAAAATTACTTAACTTACTGAATTAAATTACTTATTATTCAACGGCCATACAAATTTTTGTCATTTAGTGGCGTTAAGACTACTTATTAAGGAAATTAATTTTAAATATAAAAAGATAAGCATCGATCAAGCGTTTTGGCGCCAAAATTCAAAAAATTCAAAAAGTAGAGTTAACCACTTTGGCCTGTGAAATGCTCGTATATGGTATTTGCGATTTACACGAATTTAATGAGACATTTACAGTTAATAGATGGCAGGTGCAAGTATTTGGAGCGTATCCATTAACCAGAATTAGATAACATGTCAGATGTTGTGATAAAACGCGAGAAGCTAATATATCACTTCTGATTCATGGTTAATTATGTATGCAATGGAAAATGTGTGTAACGATATATAGTTTCCAGAGTAGATCATAATAAAAAGAAACGTTTAAGAGGAATAATTCTTGGAACGACGTTTAAAATTATATGTTTAATGAACTAAAGGATAAAGGAATATATTGCGAGCATTTAGAGATTGTGTAATTATAGTTAATGCATTCTGCATTATTCATGGAAGAAACGACTCGTTGAACGAAAAGAAAGTGGATCATATTAACCTCTGTTATACTTAATTAGCAGAAATCATAACTCCAAGTCTCTCGGTTTTTATTTACTATTTCTAACGGTTGCATAAAATCCATATAAATAATAATTACACTAATTACGCTAATTACTCTAAATTCGTGGAAGAATTCATCAATGAAACTATCTATGCTAATTAAGGTATATAAAATACAATTTATTTACTCTTTTCAGAGTACGTATATCTCGAAACTTGCAAATTAACATACTTTCGTCAATTAATATTCGTTTATCCTTCAAATTTGATTTCCCCAATATCTAATCAACAACAAAAATCTCCAATTTTACAATCTTCTATATTATACGAAAAAGATTATTATAAATTATTAAAAAATACTCAAGGCAACCAAAACTGTTGAATTCGAGGAACCGGAAGATCACAATGCCAAGTCTAATCTCTACGTATCAAAAAAAACGTCTGATTTCCACGAAAAATTATAATTAACATATTGTGTAAGAGGGAATTCTGCGAAGAGCCAAAGTGAATCAAACTTCGTTCTAAAATTGGAACGTCGTTTCCTAAGTTACGGAAACCACAAAGATAACCATACTAACACTCCAATAAACGAAACATGGTCAAAATATCTCGCTCATTCCAGCTCTCTCGATCGATCGATCCATCAAACTCCCACATTTTACTCTTATACTATCCGCTACCATCTTACCGACCGTTTGATCCCCTAACCGTATTAATTAACAAACCACGAGCACGGACCACCGTTCAGCAGCGACAAGATTCACCCAGCCACCGGTGCAACAATTATTCCAGAGCCTGAGAGATTGTAATTCGCGTGTTCGGTGAATAAATGGGACGATATCAGGCCGCTAGATCCGACCGCGCGATCATTGTAAACAAGATTCACAGGCGGCATTAATCCGCCGCACAAAGGTGGCTTCTATAATTAATCAAAATCATCGCGGTTGGGCTTGAAAACTCCAGGGATAAATGGTCTCCAGCCTCCCTCTCTCTCTCTCTTCCGCCTTGTTATTGCAATTTATCTGTCGGTTATCTACCCGAGATTTATTCCGCGTCTTTCACACCCAGCTCGAGGCTTCTTTCCGCCTTTTGCCGAAAACCGTAGACAGCCGGGGATCTCCTACCCTCTTCGCTCGTTCCTCCCGTTTCTCCGGCTGTCTGGTAGCCCGATTTCCGCACAAAAGGCAGACAATAAGGGGATCCTGACGCTTCTGCGTTAAGATTTGGCTTCACGCCTGACGGAGTTAAGTCAGCACCAGGCGAATAAGGGACGGTGGGTGGGTGTAATCGAAGTTTTGAGAGGATCGATGGATAAATCTGATTTTGATGTGTAGTACGGTGTGACGAGTGTTGGATTTTTTTGTCGATGTAACGATATTTGGCTGGAAAGAGAATGACACTTCCGTGGTAATATTTGGCTTCACGCCTGAAGAATTTGAATTTGAATTTGGTGCGGACGTGAGAGTTGGGTGTGATGGAAATTTTGGCGCCGCTGCGTCCACGGAAATGAAACGTCGTTTTTGTTGGGGTAATTGTGTTTCGGTTACTTCTGGTGTCGGGTAGAACGGTTAGGAGAGTTAATTAATTTGTAGAGAGGGAGGACAATATGATATTTAGGGTAAATATTGTAAAGAATGGAATAATTTTTAATTATCTTTAAATTAATATATGGTTTTTGTGTTTTATGTTGAGCTGTTAAAGAAAGTCGCGATGTTCTTGACAGAACTATGTTTAAATTCTGTGCTATAGTAGTTAAGATAAGGATTGCGAAGAATAGGATAAGTTTTTAATTATCTTTGAATTAATATATGATTTTTCCTTTTTGTATTGAGTCGTTAAAAAAAGTAGTAACATTTTTGACACAACTATGTTTAAATTCTATGCTATAATATTTAGCATGATGATTACAAAGAACAGAGTAATATTTTAATTATCTTTAAATTAATACACGATGATTACAAAGAATAGAATAATATTTTAATTATCTTTAAATTATTACATGATTTTTCCTTTTTATATTGGGTCGTTAAAGAAAGAAGCGATATTTGATTAACTTAATTCCTTTGAAGAGTTATAGGATTTGAAAAATTGCTTTTCATGTTTTCGACCGATATTACTATTCTTTCAAGGCGAAACAACAAACGGATGCTACAAAACAGAACGAGGAAATGAAATACTTTCGAAACGTGTATATGTTAAGCAGTTCCGTTTCTTCTTCGCTGAATTTAATTGAAGAAAGCAGCAGATACTTCTTTTTTAAAATTAAACATCGTGAATCTGGTCTGTTTCTTTGTGTACGTAATACATCATTGAAACCAGAACTTGTCTCGAATATCTTCCTAATCATTTCTAAGAATGTCCTTCCGATCCTGAACAATTTCAACGTGCAACTTTTGTTCAACTATTCGACAGCAAATTCGCTATACCTAACTGCTCTATATTAAATAAAGGTCTGAAGCAAGCCTTAATAAGCATTAATGAATTTGTCAAACTGCTTATATCGAACAAGCAAAGAACGAACATCGACAAAGAAAGAATTGAAAAGTTGTGTAAAAAAAATTTCACGATCCAACACTTCCAAAATATATATAAACGAAGAGATTGCAATTTCCAAGTCACAGCGTTACAAAGAATTCAAAACTCTCAATAATTTCCCCTAAATCTCTTCAACCGTAAATCTGCACAACCTGCGCCTAGATCTTCATAGATCATCCGAACGTTTCTCCCACTTCCCCATAAATCACATTCCCCGGAACAAGAAGAACACTCGAAGCGTCAAAGCCAGAGTAGCAACGGCATCTCGCTATCAGAATTAGCGCAAATTCGTCGTCAGACGATCACAAAACGGACGACAGTCGTCGATCCGGGAAAGCGTCACCGATGATTGACAGAAACAAGCGCGGCCGCACGCGCAAAGTGGCAGCTCGTCTAGCCGGAATAAAGACGAGAGGCGGTATTTTACGCGTCGGTTACCTTTCACGCCAGTGAAAAAAGCTATTTTCCCAATGGAAAACGCGATCAGTCCTTGGGCAAATGGCTCAGGTGTTGGCCGAACGGCGTTCCGTCTATCTGTAAGCGCGAGCGTTTCCCCGGGAAATAAAAGGATCGGATAGATTCAAAGGGGAAGTTCACTTCGTATTGGCTAAACCGGATCAAACGCGCTGGTATATACACACGCGGGCAAGTCTGCGTCGATACGTTTTAACTATGCATGCAACGTGCTTCGTCTAGCCCGGGATTTACGAATATTTCACCGGAGACCGGGGTGTTTTGCAAGGCTTGCGCGGAATGCGTTTTGCAAAAGTGTGTATATTACTTTGGCACGGTGCTCCGGTGAAATTTGAATCAAAGGGCCCCCCCACTGCGCGTTTCGGATTTGGTGTTCCTTAAGGCGAAACGGCTTCATAATTAGCAACGATTTTTAGGTTCCCTTTGAACTCCTATGCGGAGTCATTTAACGAATGGAGAACGCGTAGGAGCAATCTTTTCGTTTCACAGGGATTATTTGATTATTTTAGTTTCTTCTTCTTTTTTTTGTTGGAACCACAAAACCACGAGCTTGATGTGTATACATGGGTTCGAGCGTTTTCGCTTTTTTCCGGTGGCCGATTTTTGACGAAGTTGTTTGACACTGTCAAAGCGATTTGTATACCGTGGATGTTGTAATTAAAGGGACTCTTCGAGTGAAACTTTTGTTTCGCATAAAACTCGCTGTCTGCGGTACTGAATAAAATTAGTCGTGTGGTAAGAGGATCATCGTGTTACCAGATGTGTATGCTTGTCTTGTCTCGTGTTTTGAGCTGTGTCGAAGTTTTTGCAGTGGAATTTCGTATTTTTGCAATGTGAGATTCTTCGAAAAGATGACAAACGTTCGACATGCTTTTTACGAAAAAGTCTGACCTAAAGTACTTCAATTGGTGTTCAATTCTTAGAACTTGCTATTAATGTGAATAGAACAACGACGAGGATTGTAATTTCGTTTTCAAACATTTCGAAGAGGTTTATAAACGTACGATTTACTTCGATAAATTGCATAAAAGCTTCAGTTTATCTTGAGAAAAACTGCATTTCAGACACAATTGAAATATATTCTTAGATTTTTAAAACACCTTGCAGAAATACTAACTCAATTTTCTCCGCATAATTAAAATCGGATTATTTTTTAAAACTGTATATGCAATTTTTGTAAACGTCAATATTGTCTAAACATAAATCCACCTATGGCAATAATGTGCTTCAATTGTACGTTGAACAATCCAGTAAATTAATGTTTCCCCAAAGGCGCATTTATAACAACGTTAAAATATAGACGCATTAAAGCCTCGATTATTGATTCAATTAATTTAGACGAAAACTCACAAGTGCAGGACTATATTTTACCAAATAGAAAAATATCAACGAACAAATTTTTACATATTATTATCAGTTTACAATTGAAACACACTCGGGACTGTAAATGTTCACGACGTTCGCTATAGTCGTTTCGTTTATTTCACTCGGTATTTTATATTACACGTAAAAACGGTTAACAGAGGCATAAACATTTTACACGAATAATCTCAACCGTGTCTTATCTTTCATTAATTTTAAAAACCAGCTTGCATCTGACACGGACAAGCGTATGTACCGGGGTCACGCCATTAATAATTAATATTAACGATGTCGTAACTCTGCTTGACAATGGAAAATCTCGAGGCGGTGCAATTTTTGGTGAGAAAGGTGAGAAAGCTCTTAGGCTACTCACAAGCGTTCTCGGTGAACATTTTTCTTCTCTATTTTTTTTTTTTTTTACGTTTGCATATACCACAGTAGTGAAGAGATAATAAATAAATATGAATTAACATACTTCTTAGTAGCGAGAGATAAATGACAATATAAAATTTTATAATTTGAAATAACAATTCTGTAATTTTCTGTATTATTTGCATTTTAATAAATGCTTTAAATAATTTAACGAATTTTCGTGGGATTTATTAGCTGAAATAAAAAGGTCGAATTTTAATTATGAAATGTCAATTAGTCCTGCGATACAAACGATACAATTGAAGTCTTTTCAAATTTGAAATCTCACAGTGCCGTTAAATTTCAAAATTTCACCTTTCCTAACGTTACTGTACTCGTGATAAAATTACTGTTCATTTAAACACTTTGTTATAAATATATCACCTTTGCAAACCATCAACTGTTTTATTAACTTTGAAAATAAGAAGATTCTAATTAAACAAGAATTTGAAATAATTATTACGTTTAACAACGGAGAATTGTTGTACAGATGTAACAAAGTGTAGTTCGAGATAATTTCCATATTCCAGTTATCATTACCGTTGCCAGTGATAATACTCGCGGAAAATTAAAAATTCTTCGCCGTGAAAGTGTTGCAAGATTTGCTGCTAGTTTTGGCTCGCAGGTCGCGGCCCAAAATTAGGTCGCCAAGCTATTTTGAGTGGTGTCGCTGAAAGATAGCAAATTTACGAAGTGCAAGTTAAGTGATAACCGTGATAAACCGATTTGAATTTTAATAAACCTGAGAATCGCACAACGACGCATGCTTCGCAAACTGAAATAACTAATTACGAAATCACCAAAATATTTTCAGTCTGAAATTATCGAGGAACGAATGTGTTTTGAACGAAGAAATTTCTTCGATATCTCGATTTCTGAATTATTGTCTTACCCTCGTCAATTATACGTTGCGATCTAAAATACTGATCAAATTAGGCCAGGTAAATGAAAAGAACAAATGTTATTTGAAAGGTCATTTCAAAACTAAGGAAAAATTTTGGTAGATTTCAGATGATACGAAATTGATTAACGTTTCAGGATAGAAACGTCGTCCGTTGAATTAAACGATTGGAAATAACAATTTCATTATCTGCATAAATTCGTCAGAGACATTTCGATGTTGCTCTGTTTGCGAGGCGACAGGAATATTCATGTTATCGCGAAACTTCCAAGTTCCGACCGAATTAACAAAGTGAAGCACACTGGTTGGTGGATAACTTCCTCGAGTTGTGCAAACTATATTCATACAATGTCTCGTGTAAAACTGGGATATTCCGAAAGAGTGACTAGATCTTGTAGCCTGACTCATGTCAGGCGAACGTCTAATTACCAAGTTACCTGCCTCGACCTCTTTATCAGTAACCCCCTCGTTTGTGCAATCCCTTGCTTCCAAGTATCAGCTTTAACGGGGATAGCGGGCAAGTGTCTTGCTTTAGGTTGTAAAATCTACGAATTTAACACTTAACGTGAGTCACGATGCTTTCATGAGTTAACTAGTGATGTAGCGATTGTGAAAATTTGATGTTTCACGAGGAGGAGCAAAGAAATGTAACTGCACTGTCACCTTTCGATAAGAAAATTTTGGAAAATTGAACGGTACATTGAACTGTAACAGATAAAATATAAATTTTTTAATATTAAAATTAAGTAATTCAAATTTATCGCCTTCTTACTTCTTAAACACCATACATTACAAATTTGACATTAATATTTATAAATTTTTCAATACAATTCACCGTTTAATTTATCACTGAAATTCGCAAGTTTCGCTTATCGAAAGGTGACAATGCGATTGCATTTATTTCACGATTAACCTGAACCATGAGTTTGCCAATTTCATACGCCCATTTGAATACGAAAACCATTAATGTAACAAACATCAGCGGGCAAGCAAAAATTTCGAGGAAAGTTCGAAACGCCTCGCGTCACGTACACACAAAACACGTATACTATCTGCAGAAGCAGAAGTTATAAACCCCCATAGTTCCGCGAAGGGATAAAAGTTGGAAGCGAAACGGGGAAACTGCACGGGATCAAACAGCGCCCTTCGGACCAAGGAAGACATACACATAACGACAGAACTCGAGCGTTTTACTGGCGCATATGATGTGTCTGTGTGTGTCATATATTGCAGTTACGAGTGGGAATTCTATCAAAATATTCAAATTCGACATTACATTCCGCAACTACTTTTCGCAACTTTGATTTGATGTTATTTAATGTCATCGTTGTTTTCTTCGTTTTTCTTTGTCGAATGTATTACTTACTTTTTATTGCAGAACGTGAAATGTAATGTTTCTTATAAGCTAGATATTTTCTGAGCTATTTTTTTAAATTTGGATTGATTTTATTCATATTTTTGCTTGGATATGTGATATTTTTCGCGCTGATATGTTTTGGAAAGAATAAATATGTTAATTAAGAAATTACAGGCGAATTTGGCTACTATTTTCTCTTGGAAATTTAAAATTTCCTGCGTTAATATTTTTTAAGTAGAACATATATGTTGATTAAGAAATTGCAAGCGAATTTGATTACTATTAATATTTAATAAGATTACCATATTTACTTGGATATTTAGTATTTCCTGCGTTTCTTCTTTTTTATTAACATAAACATATTAATTAAGAAATGACAAGCAAAATTCTGCAAATTCATGGAACCGCTATCTTCGATTATTCTAAAATGTATTATATAATTTTATTTATATTTATTGGCTACCAACTTTTGCACATATCGTGAAAATAGAAAATAAAAGTTTCTTTAATCACATTTTCGCTATTTATTGAATTAATTACGAAAACAATTAAGAAAATTAATTGTACCATTCCTAACATTGCAGCATTTAAACGATCAGTAAAAATGCACAGAAGAATCACTATTAAACTCGCATCAATTCCGCAACGTTATTTACAATATGTAGAATAATTCCACTAAATTACTCGTTTCTATTAAACCAACTTATTCGATCGAAACAGAAAATGTTTAAACAACCAGGTGAAACTGTTTCAATAAAGCACGACTCTCTTCTGTGTCCTTTAAAGTAAGTTTGTATGACCAAAATGGCGAGCGTTAAAGGATGCATCTGAAAAGGGAGGAAGTGGAAGTTGCACTGAAACGAATAAACAATGCGGGCTATCCTGAAGGTTTCGAACAAAGGAAACCATGCTAAGGACACAACGGTGAGCATTATTTTATTTCCACACGAATATAACGATACACTCAAAAGTACCAAAAAAAAAGAACACATCGTCTATTCACATTTAACCATTTAACATTCTCGATATTTATATATACTAAACACATACATCCGATAATTCAACGAAACACAATGCTTATTATCCAAAAAGAAAAAAAAAGCTTCGTTCCAGCAGAATTGAATTGAAAAACCTTCAAAACCGATAGAACGTTCAAATTTTCATCCTCTTTTTTCCCCTCCGGCGAAATCACTCTTTGCAATGATTCACTTTATTTGATAATAGACTAAATTGCACTTTGTCGTCGAGCGATATTACCGAAACGTTTCAAACGTTTCGACAATGTCAATAGAGATGACTGAATTTCCGGCTGTCCTTTTTCCTCGATCGACCCTTTCGTTTCAAGCTGAACCTTTTTTCCAACGTTTCTTCACGGTAACATCGACGAACCAGATTTAAATTTCGCGTTAACGACAGGATCATCGGTTCTCGATGAATAATTAACGAAAGATTATTACTAGACAGCCGCATTTGTAACACTCGAAGACCACGATCTGACGTCAGAGAGAAAGAGAGAAGAAGAAGAAGTGGGACGCCCCAGTTTCACTAAGGCTGATTATTTTATTAGCCAACGTGACACGTTTGAAAATTGGACCGGCTGGTAAATATAGTAATCGCGTAACAACAGACTACGTAAACTGCAACAGTTAATTAACCGTGCATATTAAACAGGGAGATACGTTTCGCTGTTTTCGAAAGCTTCGCAACCCTATCAAGAATTTTAAGCCCTCCTTCTCCTACTTTATCGTTTTACCGCACGTCGTTTTAGTTATTTTCATATGCAATTACGCGAAAATGAGATTGCCGTATAGAAAGTTCGTTTACTTTGAGGATATTATCGTGTGACGGAACACGTTTGGTATTACACAACGGTGCGACAATGTGGAAAGATGAAAAGTGGCTATTTTCAGTTTTGCAGGAAGATTTGTTCGGGCTATAATTATACAGCTGATTTTATACCGAACAGTGCGTCCTAAGGATAGAATCAAGTGTTATATGCATCTTGTGTTGAAATATTTTATTAAATAACTTTGTTTATCTGTTACAATTCAATTTCATTTTTGCAATTTTTATATTATTTTCAGTGTTAATATATTTTTCAGCTGAAGTATGTTGCAATAGGAAAGTGAACATGTGTTTACATTTTTCGAAGAAATTTTCAAGGTACTAAGAAACTTAAAAAATTGCTAAAAATTATTATTATCAAAGAAAATATTACTCTTAAGGTTTCTATTGTTTTATTATCTATTCTAGACTATTGGTTAATTTTTGAACAATTCTTAAAAGTATCATTTTCCAGCTGTAGACAATATATTTTGAAAAGTGAAAAAGTATTAAGTATTAGATTTTTCGAAAAAATTTCCAAGATACTGTTTAAAAAATTGTTCAATAAAAATAAAATGCATAATAAATATTTCAGAAGATGTACATACACATATACTGTCAAAGCAAAAGTATTATTTTTAAAGTTTCTACTGTTTCATACTTATCCTGGACGATTGGTTAATTTTTCAGCAATTGTTAAACGTACCTTTTTCCAGCTATAGACATGTGGCCTTGTGCAATAAATACGACGGACGTTTCCTTGAAACATCGAGACTCTTGAATTACGCGCTGCTTTTTAATTTCAACAATGTGGTGTCTGCGGTCGATTCATGTATTTCGAATTCAATTACAGGAATAGATATAATGCGCGATATGATGTAATTAAGTGGCACGTCGACAGTCTAGCGAAGGTAATTCTAAGGTTTATCGCGATTACAGATTTACCTCGTTCACTCGTTCATTTCGATTCACCATTTTTCCATTCCACTTGTACAAGTTTCGAGAGTTACCTAAGTGTTATAAAACAAACGTTGCAAAATGTTACGTTAGTAAAACGATTCTTGAACAGTGGATACTAATCTTGTCCTTATTTACGAAACCATTCGAATAAAATACAGAATGAAAGTAACAGTACAGACCGAATTAAGATAACAGCAATGATAGTAAGTAAATTGGGTCAGAAATGAACCAAAGATCTTGTGTAACAATATACGAACCTAGACAATAAACTTTTAATATAACGTTAAAGGAACATAAATTTGGAAACGGCAAAAATTATTTTAAAAAAATAAATAGGCGGTGGGTCAAGAAAGACCCGAACACCGTACTAGGGTTAAAAATAAGCGAAATCGTTGATGTCGTCCGCTTTGAAAATAATTACCTGTGGTTTTATTAACAATATAATATTTTTCAATCCATACTGATCATTTTTACTTTTATTACAGCTCCAGCAGAACAAATTCTTACGTGCCGCCACTGTTGTAGACGCAGTTTAACCCTTTCACTACTATTGGCGCCTATAGGCGCTTTGAAAATTTATACATGTATATATTTTTGGATCCTTTCGCTGCACTTCCACCTTAATTTAATACTTAATTGTATCCTCACGCACTTCCGTCTTACTTTAACAAACCGAATTTTAAAACGATGCGACCAAAATAACAAATTTTACAGCCGTGATAAAAAAATTGACTGTCAGTCACCCACGCTGCGCATTGACCCTTATGTCAATAACCTTTTGCACATTTTCTCACTTAAAATATTTTACCTTCCCGGTGAAAGATTTGAATATCCATCCAAATGTTTGTTATATTTCCTATCCGCGATCGCTTCGAGTTTCGAATTTTGTTATCAGAAAACTACTAAAATTGGACGATAAAGTAGACGACAATTGCGATTATTGACACAAGAGCTACAATCCACCGTAAGGATTAAGAATAATGAAAACAAGTTGGTCCGAAAATAGGTCAAGATCTTCGATCGGCATCATCCTTCGTCAGACGATTTCTCCGACGATCGTTCGATCGTGTTTCTGTATAATTACCGGCGGGCTCGACTAATGCGAGCAATCAAACGCGCAAATAGAGCTCTGCTTCGTATCCAGCACGTGATTCCTGTTATTTGTCGCCGGGATGCATAGGTCTGATTCATTACCGAGCTGCGTACACGCGAGCTCCACGAGGAAAGGAAGAGACGAGAAAAAAGAAACGCCCCACCGGATACGTCAACGCGCACACCCCTTTTTCTTTTTCATCCCTCTAAACGCTTTCACGATAACAGCGTGGCCGGATCCTAGCAAAAAACGAGCGACGTTCGATATTCTCTTACGTGGCTGCCATTCGTTTCTCTGTCAAACGTATTTCCCAGGAGCGTCGCTGCTCTTGATTATTGTTTCCCCCGGCTGGAATTCGATTTTTAATCGTTCTTGCGCACAGTAGTTTTCAACGAGCCATCAGATTCTTCCGTTTTCCTTTCGTGAAATAAAGGTAACCGATTTTCGGGGGGATTTTGGCGTGTATCGATTTAAATGCCACGCAAGCATTTTCTGGAACGTAAGATTTTTTATTAATATGGAACTGTTAACTAAAATTCACGTGATAAAGTGTAGAAATTATTTTTAATAACGAGGAAAATAAATCTGTTTCAGCGTTAAATGGTAACGAAATTGTTTCGCGTATTTTAAACTGAAAGTAAACAGTGTATTTAGTACTATGCTAAATAAAAACAAATGCAAAGAAGAAAATTCAATTTTACTAAAAAATGTATTGCTATTTAAAAATATTTGTATTCATTTAAAATGTTACACGAGCAATTGACTCTTTTTCTTCTCAAATTATTTTAAACGAACAATAATACACCATGGTTAGATAATAAAAGAAGTAAAGGGATTTAACAAATGTTTCAATATCAACGTTTATTTAAACCTCCAAATAGCTTTTACCGCGACTATTTTCTCGTGGTAATCTTATCTGATAAGAAGTTTCATAGTTAACTAAATTTTCAAGGGCTGTTCGGGTTTAATAGCCCACTAATATTTGTGTTTAAGCAAGCATAACACTATTCGAGATGGTTTTGCTCGAAAACTTGCCACATTATTGTTCGTATCTTGTGCTTTATCGTTCCAACTCTGGAACGCAAATTGTAGGAAATTTCAGAAAGAGCGTAGAATTATAAATAATTAGTAAATTGTTTTCTAGCCGTAACTTCCTGAACGTTTCCGTAATTTAAAGTCTGCTCGAAGAAGTCGTTTAAAAAACTTTATACCTAACCAATTTTATTCTTCGAGTGCAATTTACGTGGAGAATTTTAGACAAACTGCAACTTCTGATTAAAATCGACCTGTTCTGAATAATAGTAGGTAAATTAAATAGGAAATTTTTTTTGAATTTATCGAACGAATTACAATGAATTCTCACAGAAAATTAATTAAATAGATGTTGTGGAATTGGTTTAATAATAAGATGTGAGTGATGGCGTGAATGTAGTGAATATATCGAATGCTCTCGAGATTTGGTAAACGAGTGGATCATACAGGGTAACTGGGTGTAAAACAGGGGAAGCGCGTTGCTATTGATATCTGAGAGTACGTGAGAATTTATTGCGAGATATATTTGGAGAGGGACAATCAAATGATCATTTTTCTTTTACGTGTGTATATAGTTACTGTTGTTATAAAATATATTCCTATTTAACTTGTTAACAAGTGTTATACAACCACAGATGTTTGATATTTCAGCAATCTTTTATATGTGCTAGAAACTTCAGTTTAATATATAGCAGCGTGATGGTAATTTGCCATGATAAAAGATATGGTAAATTAGTCGCTTATAGTTTTAGAGTTACAGATGGGAATAAATTAAATTTTATTACAGATAATATTAGAGGTAATAATTTATTCTGTGGTCGTTCTTCGACTAATATTTATAATACATCGATCGATGGAAGAAAACATATTTACGTTAGGTTCAAAATTAGTGCAATAATGTTTTCTAAGTGTAAATCTAAAATGACGAAGAATTAACGTAAGCAAATATCAAGTTCGCGATATATAAATTAATTTGTGTAAAATAAAGATAAGAAACTGAGTGAAATTCATGTTCCATTTCTTGTTCAAATTATTTCTTAAAATATGTAATTTTTTAAACAGCGATTTATCGTTTACAAAAAGTTTTTGTTCGTGTTCAATTTACTGTTCGAGAAATGTTGTTAAGAAAAGTGTGAAAAATAAAATAACACATAATGTACGTAAGAAGTAACTATTGTTCAGTAGAAAGGGACAAGGAATATTGATATCGACTAACTGAACGCGAGAATATTGAACCCTGAAATAGAAAATGCAATTAAATTTAAACGAGAAACTGAAATATTTGCATTCCTTAATGAAAAATTTTAATCCGGATTAAAGTAAAATTACTATTTAGATTGGAGTATCGACTTTTTGGATATTAAAAATGTAAATCAAGATAAAAATTCTAATTTAAATGCATATTTTTGTTGCGGTAAAAGAGGAAGAGTGAAGTACATAAATAAAAAAATATCAGCCTACAAGGTTGCTCCAACGTATCTCGATTAAAATCTAACGTATTAAATTTTCCAATGAAAAATTACTGGCTATTTTTTTATTAGTGCATTGCACCCTCGACGATTATACAAACAAATGTGTCTCCGCTCTTGCTCGGTATAATTATAATCGACGGTCCGATCGAACGGAAATTAACAATGCAAACGATCATTTGAATTAATTATCACGCATGATTGTTTCTACGACAATAGAACAGTGTTTCTCAGACGTAGCGGAGAGTGAAGATAGAGATTTGAAAATAGAAGCTTCGAGAATTTTTTTAAGCTGTTTTCATCAAAAATTGTCAACTTTACTTAATTTTGTACACTACTGATAAAAATTTTGGAATCACTGTGCATTGGAAGTCGTAAAAACATTTCCAGAAGGTAATTAGCAGCTTTAAGAATTTTTCATTACCCAAATAAACCGAAAATTGTCAACTTTACTTAATTTTGTACACTACTGATAAAAATTTTGGAATCACTGTGCATTGGAAGTCGTAAAAACATTTCCAGAAGGAAATTAGCGGCTTTAAGAATTTTTCATTACCCAAATAAACCGAAAATTGTCAACTTTACTTGATTTTGTACACTATTGATAAAAATTTTTGAATCACTGTGCATTGAAAGTTATAAAAATATTTCTAGAAGGAAATTAGCAGCTTAAGAATTTTCGATCACTCAGATAAACCGAAAATTGTCCACTTTACTTAATCTATATACACTACCAGCCAAAAATTTGGGACCACTGTGCATTGCAAGTTATAAAAACTTTTCCACGAGAAAATTACGAGCTTTAAGAATTTTTTCAACAATTTTTAATTATTCAAATAAATCGAAACGAAGTAAATCGCCATTTTCACAGCACAGCGTCAATTCCGAATCTACGAAGAATTAGCAACACTTTCGATATTCTTATAAATTGACAGACGGTCCGAAATTTTTGGCCGACATCGCACACTTCTAGAACATACTCCGTGCGCTCTCTTAAAATTCCGAAATAGAAGTATATTGTACACTTTTCATTTTCATTCGATACACCGAAGCTCACTCGTACCAAATCAATGCCAAGTTGCAACAAGTTTAACATTCTGATCTGTCCTCGAACGAGGCGCTACGGTGAATTAAAACAACATCGAACGATCAGGTTCGAATTCAGGACATCCTGTATACGTCACCGGTGTGTCTCTATCGATAATTCGCCAATGACTCATACACCAGCGGAGTGTCTCGAGTTTCGATCTGGAAATAATGAGCTGCCAATTAGCCGGAAATAGAAAAGTTCGTCCTTCCGATCTCTGTCCATGCCAGGAGGTTGCGTAATAAGATGCAGTCAGACATCCGGTCTCTGTGCGTCTCTTCTTTTTTTCTTTCTTTCTTCTCGTCTCGTTTCTGTAATAGTTGTTCCGACACACGAAATCTATTACCGTGTCAAGAAGTAGAATCGACGATGATGCGGTTGGCTCGTCGCCAAATTCCCATTCGAAGACACTTGCCGGGAAACGACGTTTGTGTTCCTTTTCCTTTGAGACTAACGTGAATTTCGTAGCTTTGTACTTTTCAATCGATTGAAAAAATGATTATGGCAATGTCGAAGGAACGAATTGAAATTATAACAAGTGCATGCCTAATTTTGTTAATTTTTAGAAATTAAAGTGAATTTTAAAGTGAATTAATTTGATTCGAATTAAATTGATTTAGCAGCGATAGTGCATTTTTAAATGAACAGTGATAGTAGATAAATAACAGCGATGGTAAAATATTGAAGTATTTTTAATTCTTTTTAAGCGATTCAGTGGTTCTTTTCATTCGTTGTTTTAACTCATTTCGCAGAGTACAATATTGTGTAATAAATTTGTCCGGATTTAACGGAGAATTATTTACGATTTAGGGGTAGGTAAGAGGATGTTTGTCTCGTAAGCATACGAATATCACGTCTGGATATTTTTACTCGGGCGTAATGGAATTGACTATACGTATAAACAAATTAGCGTAGTATTTTCTTCCAAAAATAATCCTTGACCGCGGAAAATTGGCCGAGTTCCTCGCGTTTGACAAAAATACTTCCTTCACATTTCAAGTCATCTTTGAGCATTATACACAAAACGGAATATTACCGGTATTTTATTGCATAAACTTTTATAAAACCGTATGTAAACAACGTTAAATAATTCACTAACCGAGAAAACGTGAATTCCTCTCTTACGAAATTCATATTGTATATTCTGTGACTTCTAAAAATTAGAGAAAATTATTACACGATAATCATGCAAACAACGAAATTACGTGCTTAGCACTGAACTGTTCAAACAAAATGCTAATGGTCCCCTGAAGAACTTATTAGAAGATCAAGTTCGTGTACGTGAGAGAAGTTCGTTTCGACCACCCTACTTTTTGGCGGTGCTGACGAGTAAATAGGGAGTGTAACATCCTTACCTAAGCATTTCTACGATTACGTGAACCTTGAATTCAAGGAAACGAGGTGACCTCTTGCTGATTGGATAAAAGCCTCTTTCTTTCAAGTACCTCCACTCTGACCATTTACTAATTTAACAAACTTTGTTATACACGGTGACGTTAAACCTTAATTAAAAAATTTCGAGGGATTTCCTTTGTTCGTGTTTGGTTCAAAGTGAATCTTGTTTAACGAAAATTATCTCGTTCTAATATAATGCAATATTTCTGTAGTTATGTCCAAAAATTCTTTAGAAAGGTACTTCAATGAAAAAATATTATATATTACACTATTTCTATAGTTATGTGTAGTTATGTCCAAAAATCGTTTGGAAGGGTACGTTAATTGAAAAATATTTTTCAAGCAATTTTTCTGATATAACAATTAAAAAGGGAATATTATAATCGATATAAATATAGATAGAAGTATTTTTACGATCATAATTTACTTTGTAGTAAGATTTTATGGAATGCAAGGATATTCTTTGGTATCTGGGAAAAACACGCGAAAGGTTTATTCATCTTTCGTCAATACGTGTTAAATGTTTGGTACAAAATAATTTCGAACAAATCAATGCAGTGTTCGAGCTGCTGCTTTTACTTTCGGGCGTCCGGCTTTAAACAGCCGTACTCTCCCGTTACAATATTAACGAAACGGATGAACGATTTATAACAATTACTGTGGGAAGGCGTTTGGTGAGCCTCCTGTACTCTACTCTCTGGAAGGCGTCCGGCGGATTTTGGTTGGATTGCTTCCTTCCTTCCTTCCTCTCAGATCGTCATCCTTCCACTCAGATTGTCATCGTTCCGCCAATCATTCCAGTTCCAGTTCATTTTCCAAGACTCACAGACTCACAAAGTGAGTCACTGTGGAATGGACGACGCGGAAAGTATTTCGAAACGCGATTTATTTTCGTTTTATTTAGTGAGGGGGAAATCGCGAATTTATATTACTTTCAATATTATTATTGAACTAAAGTTTCGTAGAACGCGAGTGAAAAATTGAAAGAAAGTATAAAATGAACCCGGTATATAAATTGAATAGAGAGAACAAACGCGAATTGATATCGTTTTCGATTCTATAATATAAGAAGATTTCAATAAAATTCGCGGCGATAATTGGGAGGAAGTATAAGTTAAACCCGTCAAAATATTCAATAATAAGCGAACAAGGAATGAAGCTATTATTTCAATACGCGATGCAACGACTCTAGTATTTACTAAAATTCAAAAATTCTCGTATAAATTCCGAAAATAGATAATTAATTACGGTAACCTACTGAGACGGTTTAATTTAGGGTGGGCATAGTGCACGAGTGTAGTGCACTCGTTTCAAATCCAATAATAAATCAACTAACTACTTAACATACAATTCATGCAAATTCGTTGGATGGTAAATTATTAGTAAACAAAATAGAAAGTCATAAAATAAATTCAATATCAGAGAAAATATATGAAAAATTTCAAATTAATTTCAATTGCTGGAAGAAAAGTACATATTGATTGTTATGCTGTAACGAAAATGCAACCTATTCGACAAGTCTGAAGAACAACGATGACTAAAATTCAAATGTTTATTTACCTAAACCTTCAAAATAATTTCGAAATATTTTATTCGAAGCGGAGTATTCCAAGTCAGTATCGATAATTGAAGAAATTATTTGATTGTATTTAAAAGAACCGAAAGGAGAATATTTAAAGTCTGATATTAAATGTCTAGCAAGTACCAGTAATTGGTAAAATGATTTATATTTGTTTTAAAAGGAAAATTTCTAATAGGTATTAGTTAAAATGAATTGTTATTCAGTCTACTGTATTGAAATTCTAATTGATTCTAATGTATACAAGTGTTACAAGAAGGCTGAGTGTGTACAGGGTGGACATAGGCTACCTAGTAGCCCCCGACCACTCTATGAACTTTAACGTCTATACTCGAAAGTGTATCGTCAACACTAACACGTTACCCAGATTATCCAAAAATTGAAGAAGTTACTTTTAAAATTGAACATTCTACGGTGTTTCGAGAGATTTGATAATCATAGTCGAACCTTAAACGAACGTTCAAACGAAGAAAATTTTCCAAAAATCATTTCGTACGTTATTAATCGATAAAACAAAAATTCATTGTTGAAAAATAAATATTTCCTGAAAATCTTCATCTTCCATACAAGATTCAAGATTTTCCCTAATTAAGAGTAATTTCAAAAGATTATCTGTATAAGCTATTATTTCAATACGCGATGCACTGACTCTAGTATTTACTAAAATTCAAAAATTCTCGTATAAATTCCGAAAATAGATTATTAATTACGGTAAACTACTGAGACGGTTTAATTAAGGGTGGGCATGGTGCTGCTTTAGTTTGAAATGATTTATAAACACATAATTAACAGAGGAAAAACCGTGAAACGGCAAAACGTCTACATTCTAATTGTTATAACATGTAAACAGAACTTTAAATTTAGTGTAAACAGAAAAAATATATAATACAATTTATTTCACGGTATTGCAACAAATAAACGTTGAATCAATATTTAATTCGTATAAAAACAATTATTTAACGTAATAATTTTACCTTCACTATGGCTATTTTTAATCTACGACCACAGGTCAACCTGATTTCTAATCCTTACGAACTTTAAATTCAGTCTAAACTGAGAAAATATATAATACAATTTATTTCACGGTATTGCAACAAACAAACGTTGAATAGATTCTTAATTCGTATAGAAACATTTATTTAAAATAATAATTTCACCTTCACTATGGCTATTTTAAATTTACGACCAAGGGTCAACCTGATTTTTAATCCTCCGAACTTGATTTCACAACGAGAAAGTAATAAGATCGTTGAAACGTACTTATTTGTCAAAGAAACTTGCAAAAATGTATAAATAATAATATGTAATGTTTTAACAAATTTTTGGAAGTATAAATTAATAATAAAATTGTGAAAATTAATAAATTATACGTTATTATAACATTAATAGAATTATGACTAAACCGAAGTTCGAAGTCGAGTATTTAAAGTCTGATATTACGTGCCTAGCGAGTGCCGGTAATTGTTAAAATTTGTTTAATAATTAGTAATAGAAATTCTAATTGATTCTAATGTATACAAGTGTTACAAGAAGGCTGAGTGTGTACAGGGTGGACATAGACTAGCTAGTAGCCCCCGACCACTCTATTCACATCTCAGAACCTTCAGGTCAAAATACGCCGCGAAGTGTCTAGGGCCCAGTATAAAGGGTAAATGATTTCGCGGGACATCGGCGGGTCCTTATATACCTGCGGTACCCTCTCCCCAAAGTCATTAGCAAAATCGTCGGTTAGGTCAGGCGGGAAATTTTCGCGGGAGATTTTCGCGGGAGATTTCCGATATCGTAACACGGTATAATTTATCAATTTTCACAATTTTATTAAAAATTTATACTTCCGACAATTTGTTATAACATTGCATATAACAATTTATACGTTTTTACAATATTCTTCAATGGAAACATAGGTTTTAGCGTTCTCGTTACTTACTCGTGGTTAAATTAATTTCGTAGGGATTAAAAATCAGGTTGACCTGTGGTCGTAGATTAAAAATAACCATAGTACAGCTAAATTTATCGTGTTAAATAATTCTTCTTACACGAATGAAAAATGTATTCAACGTTTGCTTGTTACAATACCATGAAATAAATTATATTACACATTTTCTCTATTCACACTGAATTTAAAGATTATAACGATTAAAAATCAAGTTGACCTGTGGTCATTTATCAAGAATAATCATAATAAAGCTGAAATTATTGTGTTAAATAATTTTTTTAATACGAATTAGGAATTTATTCAACGTTTGCTTGTTACAATACCATGAAATAAATTATATTATACGTTTTCTATATTTACACTAAATTTATCGTTCTATTCTAACAAGCAAACGTTGAATAAATTCCTAATTCGTATTAAAAAAATTATTTAACACAATAATTTCAGCTTTATTATGATTATTCTTGATAAATGACCACAGGTCAACTTGATTTTTAATCGTTATAATCTTTAAATTCAGTGTGAATAGAGAAAATGTGTAATATAATTCATTTCACGACACTAAAACAAACAAACGTTGAATACATACAAATGTAACGATAGAAATTATTGCAATAATGCGTAATGCAATTGAAAAATTGAAAGAATCAAAAGAAAAAACGCGAATTC
>NW_017100941.1:1648153-1648733 GCF_001263275.1 Habropoda laboriosa
TGTTGCATGCATGTTTGGAGCTGAACTGTCAAGACTTGAAAGAAGAATTGGATGGATGTGAGTTCCAATCCGAACTCTACTGCACCAAAGGTGCAAACGCCCTCCCATTATTAGAGTATCCCAATAGTAAACCGCGTTAATTCAATTTAGAGTCAATTTTCGCTACGAATGCCCATTGTTTTCGATCGACACGAGAATTTATTACGTCGCGCCGCGTTTGATAATAGCTTCATCCCTTTTTCTTTCTTTGCTTTTCTTTTCTTGAGAGCGTTCAGTTGATACCTCCCTTAAACTTTTGCTAAATACCCCATCTAAAATGGACTACTGAATCAAACGGAGGATGCTAAAAATTCGCGGTTTCGGGTACTAAATAAAATTCAACGAATTAAACTACACTTGAAAGAAATCGTGGTCCGTACACAATTTCGCGCGACACTTCCACAGCTTCCTAAGTCTGGTGGGTCTTGGTCATTGGCTTTGGATCTCTGAAAATCTGCGATTGTGGCCACTGGTGGGATGAAAATTGAAGGCTGAGGGGAATCCAATGGTTCACGGAAGGAATTCCAAAAGTTTCATGGGT
>NW_017100941.1:1650220-1671536 GCF_001263275.1 Habropoda laboriosa
GATGTTAGGAAAAAAATGTTTTAACAAAAGTTGTTTGGTATGGAGGGGGACGTTATGTGGTGTAAATATTTTTTTTGTACCAGGTATGGTGGGGGAAATTTCGAAGTCAATTTAATTTTTTTAAATGGAATGCTATATTTTTTTATACATAATATGATAGTGTATGTTAAGACGAGTTCAACGAGTACAATAAGTACCTACCAATATGTTCAATTTTGAATTATTGAAAACTTCCTTCTATGGGTATCCCCTCCACATGTCGTGTTTGCAAAGCAATTGTTTATTCGAGTCGTAACTCTCAGAGAGTTGAGCGATGCGCTCAGACAGTCACTCTCAGACGCTGTGTCCACTCGCGAGCAATTCGCGATAGTTTTAATCTCAAAGGGACAGTGTAACGGTTTGAATTTAAAAGAGGCGCGTCTTTTTACCGCGATCGGCGATCGCGCATGCGTGCGCCGAGTGGCGTTCGGAGCGGCGGTCGCGCATGCGTCGAGCGAAGAAAAAGTATGGCGTATTGTATTGTATCAAGACCAAGTGCGTGACGTTTGTTCTCGGTTTTGCCAATAAAAGTAATATAAAATCAGAAAATTCTTTTCCCGCTAATTCTTTTCTGTGCGCGAACAGACAGCTAGCTTATGTTTATCTCGATGTACGTACAGCGACCCAGGTTCGCGTTTCTTATGTTTGACTCGCAAGAAATGTCACGAGTTCGAAGAAGTTAAGGCCTAGAATTTTTCTCAGAACAGTTGCGAGCGTACAACGATCAGAAATCGGGCAGGACGACTCGTCCTCAGTCGGTGTTTACGAGGCTGTCGAACGAGTGCCTCGACGAACGACGAACGACGCTTATACTGCGCGATTATAGTCTTGTAGGGAATACAGTGCTCGCTCAAACAATGCGTTTTCGATTATACACGGATAATTTTTTAAAAAATTTTGACGTTCATTTCGAATCAATTTACACATTTTTCATATATTCACAATTTTCTCTATTACAATATTCTTTTCCTGACATTTTTTACTCCCACAAGAGTTCTCTCAAGAATACGAAACTACTTCGTCTTTCGAAAGCAACTGTGCCACAGTAGTATGATTATGCATCCATTCCAGAGCAAGTCTCGACACGTTTACTCTCAGACAGTTGAGCTATGCTCTCGACAGTCAAGCTCAGGGGTAATGTCCACTCGCGATAGTTTTACTTTCAAAATGACACGTAGATTCGTGTTCAGTTCCCTACAATACAAACAACGACTCTGGCTCGAATTTCTTAGGTTTAGCTTGAATTTCTTACGTTTGTCTCGAGTTTCTTATGTTTCACTAGCAAAAAAACATCGCTAGCCTCGCGCAATGTTTTGGTACGTGAGGTTGACTAGGCCCAAGTATATACTTGAGGGTCACTCACACGCCTAGGATTTTTCCCAGAACTGCTTGCGCGCAGCAGGGAGCAGAAATCGTCACGTGCGCAGTTAGTGCTTACAGGCCTACCGAACGAGTGCGTCGACGAACGACGTTTGTACCGTGCTATCCTAGTTTTGTAGAAAATTCAGTGTTCTCTCGAATAAAGCGTTTTCGATTGTGCGTGGATTTCGAATCAATTTACGTACTTAGGATATTCGTTCGTGTGAATTAAGTGCCGCTGCATACAAGAAGCTAGTGCACCGAATTGAAGTACGCAACGAACAGCTCAGCTTGGGAGAAAATCAAACGAGAAGCGTGTCTCTGCGAGCTGCACAGCTACAGTTTCAGGGTATGTGTATGCGTGAATAATATGTATGTATATATACGTACACAATCGAATGATTGAGTTAATTCAATTAGAGGAGAGCCTACGTATAGCTAATTAGATCAATTACTGCAACAATTTCGTTTTATCGTATCCTAAGTTTATTTTTCTTGTAATAAGATGTGTTATAGCTATGAAACAACAAGAAATTAGTTTCTTTTACTGCTGTCTCCTCGAGACATATACATATTCTATCTTTTTCTGGAAAAACACTGTCTCTTAGTAAACAACCAAGTCTTTACACACGACCTACTTCGTTTGTTATTATCCTAACGACAATTGACACGCAGTGCAGATGATCCGACTTCAGTTTTCCGTAAAACCGAGGGATGGTTCCCAACTACGCGGACAGTTGACGTCTCTAAACCTACGTCTGTTTTGTTAAAACATTTTTTCCCTAACATCACTTCCTTAAAAGATATTTCGCTGTATTGAGATAAAACAGACACCCTGTGTAACATTATATTTAATATTCCCTCGTGAAATATATATTCTAAATAAATATTATGGTATTCTGAATTTTATCACAGAAAATTTCGTAATTTTTCTTCTTTTACGCTCAAACCAAATTAATTCGTTATCAATGCAAAAGTTAGAGACAAAATCCGTAAAATTTCTTCAACAGGATACGATTTCCAACGAGCACAAAGTAATTGCGTTTCAATGTGCGTTTTCACGTCGAATGGAATTTCTTGTTTCCATTTCTGAGCCCCATTCGGTCAACCGCTTTGTGTATAGGTTTGCATATGCGTGCCGAGAGCACACACGCTTTATACGAGCTATGGGCGCGCTGATACGATGTGTTTTGATTAAAGGGAGAAGCTCAGAGGAGGCTCTCGTTAAGCCCTTCTTATCGTACGGAAGAGGCTTTGATATAGGACTGCAAGAACCACCTTGGATAGCAGTAATTTGCTTCCAATGATTAGAACCTTGGCTTTCTATCGCGAGTACAATGCAATTTTCCATGTACACCAAAAATGTGTAATAAAATCGTTTCTCGAAATCAGTTGAAACTTTGCGAATTTAGCGTGAACAGTGTCGAAATTTAGATTACGTTGGGATTTAAACGCGAATTATAAGGCGTACCGAGTTCTCTTTGAGAAAACGAAATTTCTGCAACCCTTTCATGGGAGAGTTTAATTGCTATTTTCGAAATGAAGGTAAATTAGGAAAATATTTTCAAAATACAATTTAATTTCAACGAGTTTTTTTTTATAACGTAACGAGAAAACTAAATTTCTACAACCCTTTCATGAGTTTAATTGCTATTTTCGAAATGAAGGTAAATTAGGAAAATATTTTCAAAATACAATTTAATTTCAACGAGTTTTTTTTTATAACGTAACGAGAAAACTAAATTTCTACAACCCTTTCATGAGTTTAATTGCTATTTTCGAAATGAAGGTAAATTAGGAAAATATTTTCAAAATACAATTTAATTTCAACGAGTTTTTTTTTATAACGTAACGAGAAAACTAAATTTCTACAACCCTTTCATGAGTTTAATTGCTATTTTCGAAATGAAGGTAAATTAGGAAAATATTTTCAAAATACAATTTAATTTCAACGAGTTTTTTTTTATAACGTAACGAGAAAACTAAATTTCTACAACCCTTTCATGAGTTTAATTGCTATTTTCGAAATGAAGGTAAATTAGGAAAATATTTTCAAAATACAATTTAATTTTAATGAGTTCTTTTGTAACGTGTGTTTAGTTTTAGAAAGGTTGACACAGTTAATATGATATTTAAGTACAATAATTTTGTAGATTTTGATAACACAAGATGAGACAAAAGTTTTGGGACAGTAATTTGGGAATAATTGTCAAAGTATAATTGAAAATAATTTTTTATCACGTTTCAACCATAATTTCATTTAACATATCTCGCACGTGTATTATTTTTCGAGCTGAATTATCGTATACTTTCGTATAATGCAGTTTAATTTCAAAGTTGCCGCAATAATCGTAAATTACATTTCTCCCGTCTCCTGCGAACTACTAATATTATAATGAATGCTTAGGCGAGTCGCAAGTTTATCATAAAGGAAAATACTTGGAAAAATAACGAAATATGAAAGGCTCTTTCACAGAATATTTTCCTTTGAACAGTTTCTTGTAAATCTTGGTAGAAATACGTGATGTGAACAGTTCCAAAGAGAAACATATAACGATACCGTTAGGTTCTTCGAGAAATGTTGCTTTCAAGTGTACTTCCTCTAGTAAATGAAAATAAAAATATGTTACCGTTACAAATACAAAAAGGAAAGGTTGATCCGTGAATTAACTCTTCACAATATTTGTATTTATCCATAGAAGAGTAACAAAGAATAATAAATTCATCAATAGCTATATATTCATTTTACACATATTCATCTTTAATATTACTTTCTTCACATTTCCCGGAAAACAACTTTCGAGCCATACCACATCAAAGCAAAACGCATTTTAGGTCATAATTTTTCTAAAACTCACCGAGAGTTAGAAAACTGAAAAGAAAGCCACCAAAGCTAACTCGAAGATTTTAAAGCAAATCGTCGTCGGTCGATTTTATTTTTATACCCTCGAAACTTAATTCTCTGTCCTCTTATATTTCACGTCGCAACGCAAAAGTACAATAAAATTCTTTTCTATTTAAAAAAAAATCCAACATCGTCCTAAATCTCTATATTTACTTCCTAGACTGAAGTTTTACCGATAAATTTTTTCTTTAAAAGAAAAAGAAAGATTTAAACGCACACTGTGAATCGAAAGCATAGTATTATCGCGTAGAAGTGTTATTATAACCACGTTCGCAACGAAACCCGTTTCGCCGAGTCGCGGAAATATGATCGAGAAAGATCGTTCGAATTCCGCGCGCCGCAAATATGCGCGCGTGGGGATGTTTGAACCGTAGAGCACGATTTATAGTATACGATGGAAGAGCACTCCGCCAATTGTTCCTCTGCCAACACCAAATGCCGTATCGCCTCGTCTCTAGCAACAAGTTGATGTTTCCCGTCTACATGCAAACGACCGCACGCCGACGTTGGAGATCAAACCGATAGTTACGCGACAAGAACTGTTAAACACTTTCCGAGTTAATGCCAACAGTTCGAACAGAAACGCGCAGAACGCCCGCCAGACCGAACTGTGAAACGCGTTCTGAATACAACCCCGGCTGAATGGTTATGTTATAATATCAATTTCACGCTCGAACACTTCGTTTCACTTGCACACGATGCTTCTCTGAAACCGATAGCAAGGCTATAACCTGTGAATGATAAGCTTGAACCCCGCCCGGTGAATTCGACGCTTATAAAATTCACGATAATCGGGAAAAATTGTCCGATTTGAATGTTGAAAGGACTCTTCGATGGGGAAATTGGAATCAAAATTGCCTGTGGTTTTGGTATTGTCCTTTGTGTAGCAGGCGGCGGAAGTTTGGAAACTCCGAGTTTAGGTAATTTATTGCGGTGGAATGGAAGGTGCGAATGAAAATTGAGAGCAATCGCGGAAGGAAGTTCGCTTTAACCCTTTCGCTGCGGAAAAATCTTTTGTTTCGGCGTTTTGAAATTTTTAAAAAATTGAAAGACTGATCGTTTTATTAAATTAAGGTGGAAGTGTGCAAAGGGCAAAAATTAAGGTGAGAGTGTGCCAAAAGTCGCAAACAGCTGTGAAAGGGTTAACCTCTTCAGGGACGATTTTTTGAAGTTAGAAAAAAATGAAAATTTATATTCACGTTGACTCGATAGCAATTAAACTGCTATCCTTGTTAGGAGACTATATTTTTCATATTTTCTCTATCACAAATATTGGAATTTTCGGAGAAA
Organism: Habropoda laboriosa; assembly: GCF_001263275.1. Taxonomy (NCBI): domain Eukaryota; kingdom Metazoa; phylum Arthropoda; class Insecta; order Hymenoptera; family Apidae; genus Habropoda; species Habropoda laboriosa. The sequence continues at coordinate 1,655,814 of NW_017100941.1, forward strand.
CTAATTTACACGTAGTGTCAGTGTCCCTGAAGAGGTTGAAAACAACATAAGTTATTCTTTCAAATATTATTAAAACATCTAACGTTGCTAAACAATTCCACAATTCAAAACAAAATACTACTAACTATATAAAATAAAACGTCACATGCTCTCATGCTTCCATTTGATCTCGAATGCAACTCAGTTGTAATATTTCCCATTAACCCCTTAACCTATGATTTCTTTTCTGACTATGCATCTAAGCGTCGGTAATGTAGTGTTCTGGTACTGTATCAGGTAACAAAAGTTTATCTGTTATAGATTAATTACATTTAGTAATTCTCGGTGTTAGAAATTCGAACGAAAGTTAGGATTATAACGAATTTTTCTTATTGCTATAACTATTTTTCTCATATCTTGACTAGAATTTCTGTCACGAGTCTGACTCGTTGTAGGTTAAGGGGTTAACCACATTTACCAACTAAAAAATACAATTTTCAATAAATCGACGAAAAGTATCATTACAAGCTTGATTCTTTCTTCAAACGTGATGAGAAAGTCTAACGTCGCTAAGCAACTCCACGATCCAAAGGAAACCGCCAGTAACTAACTAGAATAGAACAGAACGTAACGTGATATAACAGTATCGCGTATATAAATTTCCGCAAAATAAAAGGTGTTTTTGGGCACGCACTAAGTTTATGCTCGCAAGCACGTGACCGTGTTATTAACACGCCGCCGATGTTACAGTTATTGGTAATGCCATCAATCATGTAATAAGCTTTCCTCAGCTTACGCGCACGTGGCATTAGCTAGCAGCAGCGTGCATGGAAGTACTTACAAGCTTGCGGGATTCCCCATTCTCTTCTTAACGCACACGCTAAATTGGTTATGCCATCAATCATGTAATAAGCTTTCCTCAGCTTACGCGCACGTGGCATTAGCTAGCAGTAGCGTGCATGGAAGTACTTACAAGCTTGCGGGATTCCCCATTCTCTTCTTAACGCACACGCTAAGCATCCTTGCCGCTGGTAATCCTGCGTAATCCTTCCCGTGGTCTAAAATACTGCTTTCTGGGCGTGCAATAGTGCCTAATAAATAATTGAGCATCTGTCTCGTCTTCTTCTTTTTTTAAATGGAATTTTTGTGATTTGTTGTTTTTGGGTCAGATTGCGAATTGGGACAGTTGTAATTATGTCGTAGGACTACGTATCGTGTTGAGATAGTAATTACGTGGATAACGTATAATTGGGTTACTGCTTTAATTATTTTCTTAGATTAAACGAAAAGAGATGTAAGAAATGCGAGATTCCGGCGGTGAAGTGGTGGCCTGGATTTTGTCACCCAGGAAGAGAAAGCGCGCGGGTACCTGAGGGTCCCATAAACTAAGCCCTTTCCCCGGAAAGTCGAACGAGGGGGCTCCGACGGTTTTTCAGAGCAACGTGGGATACGACGCGGAAAGGACACTCTGGAAATAGCCGTCGAGCGAGACGGACGCCGGAATCCTTAACAGTCGCTTAGGAATATAGAATAAATACATTTTGGGATACCACACTATCTTGAGTTAAATTCTTTTTTTTCAAGCGGTGCTTACAGAAATTACATTGTATTTTTCGTAAGAAAAATATTTGTTTACTGGTTGCTTTCATATTTCTTTACGAATGGGTGGATGGGTTCATCGACCCCAACGAGTTTGTTAAGGCGTATCCTGTAGCCGAATTTATGGCAGCGAGTCAAGTGCTCGCCGTCGCAGGCAAATATCGCTTTCTCAAAACACCACAAGTGTCTATTGCGTTGCCTGCGACACTTAGTCCCTAGGATCAGACCCTGCCATAAATCCTGGAGTCTCCGAACGGAAAACAGAAAAGTGGCCCACAACTTTTGCCAACGTCGATGGGCCACTTGACTTTAACAAAGCCTAGAAAAGCGGAGATTCCACAGGATTCCCACGCATCCGTCCACCGAACACTTTCCCCGGTCGTTGTCTACCCCACCCTAAGATAACGCGCTAAGGGCGAAATGGAGGGAGGTTGCGATGCACCGGAGTAAACTGATTGGTGATTTAGAAAAGGAAAAATCACCAATCAGGGTGTTCTTAGGAAAATAAGAGTCTTCGTCGAGGGAAACCGTAGAGACTCCAGCAGACACACTTTGCAACTCGCAGGAGAAACATTTGGCGACTCGCGAGAGAAACACTTGGCCACTCGCAGGTGAAACACCTCTCACTTCGCAGTAGAATTTATATCTTGAATTAGTTGGAGAAAATAGAACATAAAATAAAAATTTAGTGTTTCAATCAAGAAACTGGTCTTTCGAAGCCTTAGAACATTAGTCGGCACACACGTGCAAAAACTGGCAAAGCTTGAACGATCGAAAGATCAACCGCAAGCCCTAACAGGTTAATTAGATAAAGTTCAGATTTGAATTTAAAAGGATATATTGTCGTTTTAATTAGAAGATAAAGTAAAGTGTCTAATTTTGAAATTTAACGATAAAGTGAAAGTATGTTGACAAGCTTTGAAAATTCTTATTTCGGGCTCTCCTTAGATGTAAACAAACCGCGGAATGTTTTTATTCCTCGAAATGCTTTACCAGTTGTACTCGAAGTCGTACGAACAGTTGGTGTTTGTCTTTATAGTGGAACACAAGTGTTTATTGCTGAAACGTTATTCAGTGCCGTGCGGAAAGTAAGTTGACGAAAATTTCTATTATATTTCACGCTAATTTGTTCAAATTTTAGTTTTTAAATCATATTCTATTTTAGTTTCACATTTATATTTTCACGCTATAAAATAATGTTAGTTTAGAATGGCAAAAGTTCGCTAGATTACGCCTGAGAGATCTCAAATATTTAATACGCGTACGAAAGGAGACACGCTCAGAAAAATCGCGTCAGATTTTAATATGTACATATACGGAAAATTGAAATTAATTTTAGGAAATTTAGGGAAATTAAAATTGCTATCTGCAGTTTTATAACGTGTACGAGGTTTGATTTCATTAAAATATAAATTACGCTGTTAAAAAAATGAGAACAACACCGCGTAAGAGAAAATTCTCGAAAATCGTGAAACAATCGTTGCCAGTCGGTGTATATTTTATTTCTGGGCATTTCCAACTTAATTTTGCACCGCTATATTTAATGCTGCAGCACTAAATTAGAATCCTTCTCTATGTTAAAAGGGTCACGTCACCGTAAAACTTTAATTCTCAGTTCACAGACCAGATTTCTATCACTCGGTAGAAAATTCCGACGAAATCCTGGAATTTTTGATATTTCAAGCAATGTGATACTTAAACGAAACTGTTTTTATAAAAAAAACTACATTTCACATAGCTTACTTTTTAATAATATTTATTTTCAATAAAAATTCATCATTTAGATAATCTAATGTAGAAATATAATATCTTAAAGTACTCAACAACCTTATTTACTCTTCAAATATAGAACCACTATTAAAATAACACAATAATCTACACATTCGTTCTAATTTCTCAAAAAAAATTGCATTACAGCGAACATAGTGGTCTCCATTAATACTAATTCACCATTTCAACCAAAAAAAGAAATCTTCCCAACACACCGCACAAAATTGATTCTCCGTTAAAAAAAATTCCATTCACCCCACAATTAACAAAACACACTGAACTCGCGCAACGTGGAAGCTTCAAATTCCCGTTCAAAGCAACTTTCTCAAAAGGAGCAAACCTGTAATCTCCTTTGAGTCGTGAAAAGACAAAGGTAAGAACCAAGAGCGAAACAGATCGTCGTCGTGGTGGTCCTCGACCATCTGCAGCCCCAGTTTCACAAGGAAAGTTTGCACGAAAAAGGGGGAGGAAACTGTACCAATTATTTCAGCCTCTGTGAAAGGTTTCGAGAGAGAGAGAAAAAGGGGAAAAACTCGACGATTATTCTCGTCTTGGGTGGGTGGACGAGGGAAGAAGAAGAAGAAACGAGGGAAGTCGAGTGGCAACGGACGGAGGAGAGATTATATCAGCGAGATCCGCGGTGAAGCTTCCCGCTGATTTCCGCGAGACTTCCTAGCTGAAGGCGCGGCACTAATCTCTTTGGCTGAAAGCCCGTCACAAGGACCAACGACGGTGGCTGTCCGCCGTGTGGCCATGACGACGTCTGCCCAAAATTATCCGGCTGCTTTCCCGCAATCAACTCTTCCGACTTTACTTTCACAATAATTATTTTCGCCTCGTTGCCCCGTCGCGTCCCTTCGAGTCGCGACTTCTGAATGGTTATTAAATATTTGCCGGATTTTCTTAGGGGACTTCCTCTTGCAAGGGACCAAGGGATGTCGAGCAGCGACATTTTTTGGGGTTGGTTACATTAATCGCGTGGAGAAAAACGGTGTTAGTTGAGGAGAAGGTGTAAATATGGGCTAAATTTTGTTCTGGGGTTTGTTGTCGAACCTGTGGAGGATTTTCAAGGTATAACACTTGTTGTTTACTATGTGATGCGAAATGAAAATAAGCTGAACGAAAGTAATGTATTTTGCGAATTGTTCATTTAAAGGAAAAGGGAAAATCTTGATTTTTGGAAAGGTGTTCTAAATATGGGCCATTTATGAAAGTAAGAAGTGCATATTTTCAGGTTGAAATCACTTCAGGTCACTATCTCCTCTGCAACGCTTATTTCGTTCATAACTCGTTGTTTCATGCTGTTTTCTATAGAGTCAAGCACTTAACATACTCAATACTTCAACTAGCTCATATTTAGATCTTCTCCTCTCTTTTTTCTTAATAAAAGAGTGATGTTAGTAGTTAGTGTATTCTTAATTCTTAATCACTTTTAATTATAAACTAGAAAGATTCAATTTCTGTTTGAAATGTGGACACAGTTAAATACTTTTTCAACTTAACTTGGAACAGATCTACAGCCTAATTGCTAGAACCACCATCTGCAGTAATAGTGAAATATTGCACGTGCAAAAATATTTTACTTATTTTATTTTCTTCATTGTGTAATTTATAGCGAAGTTTCATTCATAACGAAGAACTTTTATTCGTGAGTATTATTTCACAGATTTATGTACGGTAAACAAACGATTAAGTCGCCGAAGAGTTACTCGAATTATTTCCCCAGACACTTTAATGCGACATAAAACATTAGCAGACTGATGAACGTACTTCGTTCCAATTATCCGAAAACGACCCTCGGTTATTTGAAAAATTACAGATAGCGAAGAGAGAATCACAAAGTTCTTATTATCTGAACGACCCAGTTAACCCAGTCTTGTTCCTCGATGCGTCCTATGGAATTGTACTAGAAAAACTCTTCAAATCGTCTTGTTTTCCAATATTTCACTTCTTTCTCTCCTTCACTTCTTTATTTCACTTTCCATGAAACACACTACGACGCGTGCTCATTCCAAATATTTATCGAGTTCAGAAAAAGTTTAACGCAATATTATAAATATCCCGTGTTTTCACGTGAAAATACAACACGGCCATTGTTCGCGAACAAAAGGAGCGCAATCTGCGGGGAGAGAAAGAAAGGGCTTAATTCAAAACAGCTACGAGAATAACGTTCGGTTCGCACCGAAAATAATGTTCATTCATCATGGTTTAATAGTCTCTACGCGGTAGAGTTTATCATGTTTGCGTTTCATGCTTACGGACAGTTATTGAACAAAGCAGAATGCTGCACGCGCCGCAGTTTTGTTTCATGCGCCTACCTGCAAACTAGGAAGCCATTATTTGAAATTATAGCGGCCACGATAGAAAGTTCAATGAATTTAACACAGATACGTACGTACGAAAGATTCGGTTAACACGAAAATTAGAAAAAAAAAAAAATAAAAAATAGCATGGAGAATAGTTTCTCATTGGTAGACTGCGGATTTTCGTGCATTTATAGGAAATTTAAAGATACAAAATTGTGCAGAATGCACGTAGTATGAAAAAGTATCCAAATTATAGTGCTTTTTATAATACCTGGTAGGTGAAACAATTCTCTACCGAAGTTCTACTTTTCTTGCTACATTCTCAAAAATATAAATTTGCATAAAAATCCGCCGTCTACTCGTTGGATATTAAAATAATTGCCTTGAAAAAAATGAGCTCAAAGTGAAATCTACCGTCTCTGAAAGATTCCATTAATACTTCTATCCCCTTTTTCCACACTTTTACCCTCCATTCGTATTCCTTCACTCGTCGTAATTAACGCGGTAGCGAAATAAAAAAATATTTGTCGGTACAATTATAATAAAAGCATTAAATTGTTTCGAGCTATCAAGTGCAGTAAGCAACGCAAATTATTCAAACGTTGATCTGCTTGCAATGTCGCTAAATTTTCCTCTAGAATCAAACGATGTTTCGTATTTTTATATTTCGTTTCTCGATATTCCAATTAGTAACGAATCAAAGCTGCGAAATTGTTCGGCGATATTTAATTAAACTCTCATTGTCGTAAAATGGAGATATTCTAGAACAATATTTTGCGTCGTAAAATAAACGTATATGGAAACATCGCAAAATTGAATATTGTAACAATAAAGAAATTTCATTGCGAAGAAATATATCTTTCGATTTTTGTCCATTCTTCTTTGCTAATTAATTAACTTCTATGTTCCGGTGTGAACCGTTCGAAACTCGTAGCTTTCCATCTTAACGAAATTAACCGCGGTGTTGTCGATTAGCAGAAGAATTATTCAGTTTGGCCGACAGTTGCAAATTCATTTGCGACATTATCGAACGGCAGGTGAAACGCCAGCAAGCGTTTAAAAGCCACTTTAATCCGACCTTTATTTCGTTGGGCATTCTGTTGGAATACTCGGCTAGAGAAATCACTAAAAGCTTCAAAGAGCGCGTAATCCAATTTCCAATGAGAATTGAACTGTCCGCTATATCAAACCACCTACGTAGACGTGACCAAGTTTTCAATGGGACCGACTCGATTATTATTCGAATTGGCGCGATATTTTTACTATTTGCCCGGGTGAATTTCGGACGAACAAACGTTTCATAAAATAAACCACCGTTTGAACGAAGGATCTTTTTGGAGATATTTCTACACTTCGGGGATTGTTTCCTTAATTTCTAGTTGAAAGCACGAATTGGAACATGTAGGAGTAAATTTCAATGGTGGTTTGCAATCGGCGAATGATTGTTTAATTATTTTCTTTGTGTAAATTTTATCTCGATTGTTGGGGAATTATTTGTGCGGTCGTTGAATTCTGCTTTTAGCGGGAAAAGAAGAATTCAAGTGTCTTTGCATAGAAAATTGATATTTCTGTGTATTTGAAAGAATAGAGAATTTTAATTGATAATTGTTTAATTATTTTCTTTCTGTAATTTTTATCTTAATTATTGTGGAAATTATTTGTGTGGTCAATGAATTCTGTTTTTAGAGGAAAAAGAAGAATTCAAGTGTCTTTGCATAGAAAATTGATATTTCTGTGTATTAGAAAAGATAAAGAAATTTTAATACAATAAAAGAATATAAATTTGTATCTTATTTACATAATGCAAAGCTTGTAATACACCTCTTTTTATTCATTATCATTCTCACGAAGTACTAGCTAAACTTTGACGACTTCAAGAATGGGGCGTCGTTAAGTAATCGTAGATTTTTAAACGCAAAGTTGAACGAAATTATAATTTCAAAGTCGATCGTTAATTAAATGCGATAACGTTCATTTTTACAACGACCATTCTTAAAGTCTTTATCGCGAACTTCTTGCAAAGTCCAATATTCTTTATAAATTCAAATGACAACGTCTATTTAGAGAAGCTTCAACCTCCTTCAGGTAGTTACATTTCAAATTCAGAAGATGTCGAATCCAGAATTGCTGGATTCTCCTCCTTCGATTTCTTTCACACCGGAATAACAAGAATGTTCCTCTCGTAGTAAAAAGTGATTCGATATAAAGGAAGGGTTTACGAATCCCCGTAAGGGTTACGAATATTTTATGGATATCTACTTTACTATTTTTCTTCTTTTCTTTGAGAAACTGTTATACTTTGTGAAATTAAATTAAAAATTTCATCCTATTGACCGGTATTTATTAAAATTTTTAAAAAACAACCAAAATATATTGGCGGATTGTTATAATATATTATCAGTTTTAATGCTTGAGTTTTTAGCTTGCAACTCTTGTGTATATTGTACATGTTCTGTTTAAATGAGCATTTTTTCGTTCACTTCATTTATGAAAGTTTTAAATAACAATTTTATTACTTTGCATACGTTGCGAATGATATAATTACAAATTAACTCTCGTTTAAACTAATCTTTGGACTTATAATGGTCCTCTATTCAACGTTCACAATGTTTTAATGCTTTTCACAAATTGTGCCAATTATTTAAATTTATCATTAATAAAATAAGCTACTAATACAAGATTGGGTTTTTCAATCTTTCAACGATGGAGATATTCAAATATTTGCTGTATAATTTCATTGTTAGGTTCTTCAATTTTAATTTAAGAATATTTCTTCCCTCAAAGGTGAATTATCTTCATTACCATCCTTCTAAAACAATCACTAGCAATTCCCTATAATTGAACACACTCAGTTCAGAATATTCATATGCTTTCCGATAAAAAACATCGATCACCAAGCTAACCATACGTTAATCCCAAATCAAATCGAAGTATCCACCATTTTTAAGCTTCCAAGCAACCTGCTTTCAATTCCCAAGGTTCAATCAGACTTTCACCTAAATCTTCCCCCGAGTTCACAAAAACGACATTCTAAAGAAAAGAAGAAAAAAAAACAGGAACGTATCCTGGCTTAAATTATCCTGAACGACTTTCGAGAGAATTTACAGCATCTGTCAGACGAAAACACATCGGGGACCCATTGATTGACCCGAACGTTTCACTCCCGCTTCTTTCTTTCCCTCCAACTCGCTCGTGTTCGCATTATTGGCTCGGTGATGTCAAGCAACGACACTGTTCGCCGGACAATATTAACAAACGCAGACTGGATATATAGCAGACAAGTTTCGTCACAATCCGGCGTTGAATATTTCTAGAATGTTGACGAGAGCCAGAGTCGCGCAAATACGACGAGTTCGCAGTGAAAAGCGTGGAAGCTTTTAAGGGGAAAGTTTTCGCGTTAACGAAAGACATCACCTAACGTCCACCATGCTATCTACCTGACGGAGGACAATTTCTTAGACTGTTCGACATCGTGACTCGAAAATCTCGAAATTTTTCAGCGATTAAGAGACTGCGTTCGTGAAACGTTCCGTTTGAATTCGTTTCAAGGCTAACTTGATGTAGCAACTTTTCTATTTTCAACGTTAAAGTACTTTTAAAATTGAACCATCCAACGACATTTGATTGAAGCAACTTTTAATTAAATGTGCATTTAATTAAACTGATTGTGAGTATCGTTGATTGCGTTTACTGTTGTGAAAGATATGCAAACAGATTTTGATCTATTTTGTGTTTTTTAAATTATGGGTTTGTTCAAGCTGTGTATTCGTAATGATTCTGTGCGGAGATTTCAGTGATTCTCGTGTAACTGTTTTCGTGTTTATTTGGGTCAAGTTCAGAAGTTGTTTCGAACACTCCAAACATGGCTCCATGGAAATTCAAATTGCCGATTACTTATTTTGAATATCGTTTTAATTATTCGAACGTTCCGTTTTGATTTAATTTTTTATTGCAAAACCTGTCGATCCTTTTTTTCATTCGAAAAATCTTTAAATAATTGATATAATTATTATTACTTGCCCAATTAATTTTTGCTCAATTGCCCAATAAATTAGGTTACTTCCTAACCTAACCACTTAAAGTAGGAAAATTATATACAACTTTTTCCTAACTAGTATTACTATAGGTATACATTAAATAGTTATAGCTTAATTTAATAATTCAAAGAGTTGCAGCTTAATTAAACTACTTATTTTACCTGCAATCCATTCACAATTCGCACAATTAAAAATTTTCCAAAAATAATGAAAAATCGCATTCGAACTAACAGAAAAACTATGTGACAACATTCACGAATATAGAATTAAAAAACAGAATAACGTTGATTAGACGCAGAATAACGATTTTAATTAACAATAAATAAAAGTAAACTCGTCAGAGAATGAAAAAAAGCAACCCGTTCGTCATTTCCAGCTCTATGAATGAACTCGCGACAATCAGACGCGTCCTCAACACCGCAAAACAGACTTGCGCATCGAGAAAACAAAGCAATCCATTTCTTACCTTCCATACTCCGTTCCTTCTTCTTGCGCCGCGGCCTCTTTTTCTGCACTTTCTCCGCGTAATTAGAAGACGACGAGTCGTCGCAGCCCGCGACTTCCTGTTTCTCCGCGATCCTCTTCGATTTCTCCTGCCGTTTCTTCAGCAGCTCGTAAACCCTCTTGAAGTAATCCTTAGCTATATCCTCGTTCGACTTGTTCATCAGCACACCTTCGCCATTCGAGTACTCGAAACTACCAACCGAAGCACCATCCACGTCCACCTTCGTATCATTCTCTTCTCCGCCTTCTTCCAAACCTTCGCTACCGTCCACGATCTTAAACGTGTCGCTTTTCTTCACATTCGACCTCGCGTACAGATCCTTGTAATCGTTCAACGTCTTCTTAGGAACCATGTTAGAAGCAGACTCGACAGAACACACATTGGTCAATTCATCTCCATGATTTTTCACTTGAACCTTCGCTAACAAATGATTCTTAGGGCTCTCCGACATTCTATCCACGACCAGATAATTCTCCTGCAAACTGGTGGCCGGTCTGTCGTTCGTAGAATTGTTGGAAATCACGTCAGACGAACGGTTGATCGTTCCATCCTCCGGGATTCCCTCGTTCGCAGGGCTGTCGCGCTGTTTCTCCAACGGATTCACGCAATTCCGCAAGTTCTGACAGATCTTGCAGTTCCTGAACGTGCACAGGTCCGCCTGGAGATCTTTCCACCTAGGTTTGCTCATAAAGTCCTCCTCCTCGTTCGCGTCTCTAGCCTCAGACTCGCGATGCAACCTCTCGTGCTTCTTCCTCTCCTTGTACTCTCTCCAGGACTCGTCGACGTTGTCCTGACTCCTGACGCGCCTCGGAGGATTCTCCTGCTCGGAGTCGAGGCTGCCGCCCATCTGGCCAAGCAACACGTCGCTCTTCGTTTTTCGGTAGAGCTTCCGTTTCTCCGAGGGCTCCCTCGTTTGGGATCTCTGTCGACGATTCGACCCGGTCGTTTCAGCCGCCTCGAGAATCGTCTCGCTCTTGGAACGCCGGTAGACTTTTTGCAGGGACGAGTCCTCGGAACGCGACCTGCCACCGGCCTTCTCCCTCTCGGTTTGCCTCCACGCTTTCTGCCTGTCCTTCTCAACAATCTCCGGATCGAACCTGATGATGTTCGTCTCGCTGCGCACCTTTCGGGTGCGATAACCTCGCGGATCCTCCGGTTGCCTGTAATCCGAGTATCGCTTCTTGATCGCCGACCGCCGCGTCTGCATGTCGCAGCGACTCGAACTCCTCGATCGTTCCTGCTCCATCTTCTGCTGGATCTTCCTCTGCAGGAACGATCTCACCTTCTCCAATTCTTCGTTCCTGATTTTCCTACCCTCTGTCGTATTTCCATCGGGAACCTCGGAGGGTAAGTTCTCTGTTGACTCGGTTTTAGCATCGACACGTTCGTCGTTTAGATTTCTAGATATTTTTGTGTCTTCGTTTTTGATAGCTTGTCGCAGACGATTCAAACCGTCCCTGATTCTCTCGTTACGAATCTCGTCCTCCTTTCTGTCAATCTTTAACTTAGAACCGTCGCTGCTCTCCTCTTCTTCCACGTGAACTAGCTTAGGTAGAATCTCGCTCTGACTTCTCAGGTAAGCTTTAACCTTCTTACACCTCTCTTTTGCGATTGCTTCTGGAGTCTTACCTATCGTGCTCTTCGTTCGAAGGTCGTCTATGATCTGCTGTCGGAGATAGTCTCCACTGGAGTATCTCTTCAAGAATGCTTTCGTGTCTTCGTTTTGTTTCACAGTAGTCTCTGGTCCTCCTGTGTACCTCTTCTTCCCTTTCTTCTCTCTTTCTTTCACGGTCACCTCGCTCCTCGACTTCCGGGGCTTGTAGCCGAACTGGCAAGTGCCGAACTTGGAGCTGAACCCGTCGACGTTCCGGTTCCCCTGCAAGGGAAGCTGAATCACCGTGCTCGGCGCGGACGAGGACGAAAAGGAGGACGAAAGAGTGGAAGGTTTCTCCGGAAACTCTTCGTGCGACGTGAGACCTTCGCGAAACGAGCCTCTGGCACGTTGCGCCGTTCGTCCAGTCGTCTCGACCAACAAACGGCCATCCTTGTCTAGCAGCTGGATGACAGGAAGCGTGTCCGCGGACGTGGTCAGCTCCCACTCCCAGTGGAGCGGCTTGTCCAGCTTCAATCTGATGATCGGTTCCGTAGGTTCATTGGAAGACGAAGAATCCGGATTGACCAGGCTCGACGACGACGTGGCTGTTATAATCGGGTGAGCGTTCTTCATGTTTCCGGTTCTCGCGTTCCCGTGCACACGAGTTTTCGTTCTTGCGGCTGGGTTCGATCACCTTGGAGGCTCGAGGGACACTGGAAACTTTCGGGGATCCTTAACGATTTCGGCGAAACGGTCGGAAAGACGTTTTCAGTCCAGTTAACCTCGCCGTTATAGAGTTTCTTGGTGCTGCTCAGGGAATTACCGTTCGATTATACTTCGAGCACGAGATTGTTGATTTCTTTTTTTTCCATGGGATTTTTGAGAGAATTTTGTGAATTTTTGGGTCGAGTCACGTCGTTGCAGAATTTTTCGTGGCAGCTAGGGGAAGTATCGTTGTTTCATTTTTAGTGTAATTTTCTGCACTTTTATTGTACACTTTTGGGATCAGTATTTTCTCCAGTTTTGAAAATTGAAAAGTTTGCAACGAGATCAACGATTCGGTGTGATTTAATCTGTCACCGTGAATAATTTCTTTTCTCGAATTTTTGAGAGAGCGCCAAGCTTGATTGCAATATTTACCATAATCCCGTGCACTTTTGTCACGATTGCACGCTCTCGGAAGCAGTATTTTCTTCACTTTCGGAAGTTGAAAAGTTCGCGACGAGATTAATGATTCGGTGTGGCTTAAGCTGTCACCGTGAATAATTCCTTTTCTTCGGTTTCTGTAAGTATACCAAGCTTGATATTACGACAGCGAGACATCTCTTCCGGTATTACGCTCGAACGTTCGCTTTGGATTACAAGCGTGCACAGCGATGACAAGCGTATTTCCATAATTCAAAGGGAAGCATCAATATTGAAATATTCACTTCGACATTTATCATGTCAATCATTCTCTTCGCTCTAAAGCACACATATTTCCCAAGAAAACGAAAATATTTCGATCGTTCCAAGGTAACGAACCTATTACTTCTCACTACACAAATTTCTCAAAAAAGAGAGAAGGAAAACCAGTTGAAACATACCCAAAAAGAATCTCCAACGTTCTCAGAACAAAATTTCCGACGTTCACTCGATTGTTCACAGCGGAGAAATTATACCAATCACTCGGTGCTGTTTACGTTTCCTTTGGCTCGCGTTAATCAATTGGCTGTTGCATCGACGATCACACTATTGTACATTGTTCCACGTTCGTTCACGGCTGCCTGTTCACTGGTCCACGTTTCAATTTGCAAGTTATTCCGGTTGCTCGCAGACGCGACGAGCACGATATCCATCGCGCGTAAAACGCGATCGAGAATTATTGTTCGACGGAGAATCGAACGAGCGTTTACGCCGCTTATGTAACGCGGCCTCAGACGCTTGGCAGCTTGTCAGAATCGAGGGAGTTTGACTTTGGGATGTTTCCGAAACGGCTTCATACCGTTCCACTATTCCGCCTCGCCTGTGTTTGCGTTTATTATTCACGGAATCTACAAAGAGTAGTTTTCCTTCACCGGCCGTGGAACGAGTGTTAAGGACCGTGGAGAGGTGCTTCGCGCTACTCGAGAAACAGGTAACACGGCTACGTGTAAATAACACGCTCGCGCGACCGTTGTAACGGCCAAGTATGACAGAAAACGTGAATGGTTTAAGTCAATTGCGAACCTCTAGAGAGATAAGACTCGTTTCTGTGATTTTCGACAAATTAGAGTAGACTAACTTAGATGTGAGATGGTGTAACGTTTCAAGTAGTTATTGTAACTTCAATTCTTCAATTTTTAAACGTTCAGCCGACTCTGAAAATTAATTTCTTTAATTTTCGAAAAATTAGAGAAACTTATTTAGAGATTCTTCAAGGCGAAAAATTGTAATACTTGAGGAGTACTTAGAAAATTATTATAATTTAAATTTTCAATTTTTAAATGTCCGGTTGAATTCGAATATTACTTTTCTTAATTTTCGAAAAATTAGATTAATTTATTTAAAGATTCTTCAATATGAAAAGTTGTAATATTTGAAGGGTAATGAGAAAATTATTGCAATCTCAATTTTCAATTTTTAAATGTCTACTCAAATTTAATTTTCGAAAACTTAGATTAATTTATTTGCAAATTCTTCAATATGAAAGGTTGTAACATTTGAACAACAACGAGAAAATGATTGCAATCTCAATTTCTATACGTCAAGCAATACATAAGATACAAATCTTACTAACACAATTTTCCATTCCTCCTATGTGATAATTTCAAAACAAACTTAAAATCACACTTATGTTAATTCAAAAAAAAAAAACTAGTTCTCCTGCCATTACACAAGTTCCACTTGTACAGCAACATTTCACAAACAAAAGGAAAGCAAAACGACCCAAAAAAAAAAACTAAAAATCAACAGTTCGTTCCACCGAGGACCACGTGTACCGTCGCGACCAAAAACAGTTGAAAGCACCAGAACCGCGAAACGAACGCGCGACAAAACTGCCGAATGTCTGTCAGTCTATAGGATTGCAACGTTCACCGTTGGTTTGTGCATCGGTACTGGGGCGACGCGAGAAATAGCGGGCGGTTTGTGCGGACGCCAAAGTAAGCGTGTTTACAAGCACCGGGTTATAAATAATCGCGCGAGAAATCACGCGGGGCAGCGTGTTAGTGCGGCGAGATTTTTCCAGCGTAGGATATCGTTCGAGATCCCCCCGTTCGATCTCTATCCATTCCTTCGCTTCCTGTTCTCGCCTTGCTACACCAACGCGTTCCAGGAAACCCCTCCTCTATCCTCCTTTCGATTCACCGGAATATCGCTAGGCAAATATCTCTATCTCGCGACTGTATCAACAAACGTCGTACTCTCCCTTCTTCCACGGTAAAACTCGGCCAGTTAGAACTGCGCGAACCACTAAAATCGAAGGTGTCCCGGTTTCCATCGGTGTCTCGCGAGCCACTGTACCCTACACATCTCAAAATATCTCGGAAGGCATAGCTGGTGGCCGGTCGAAACGAAAAACTCGCCGCCATACTACTCGAGGAACAGCTGCTTCGCGGTACTCGTCGATTCTTGACAAACAGCCAACCACACAGTTAGGTAAACGTCACTCGTGTCGCTTGATCCAGCAACGAGAACAACAACAACGACGATCGACGAAGAACGAACGAAAGGATAGACGACGAGAAAGCCGCGCGTGGAATTTGGCTCGCGAGTTGTTCCACGAATGGTTGGTTGTATCGATCGATCGATCGATGGATCGATCGTTTATCCATCGCGTGCTCGATCCTCGTGTGACTCGCATACGAGCCTGCCGCGGATTCACTGTGGCCTCAGAGCGGCTGCGTCGCGGCATCGCCGTGTAAACCCACGCTGCTACCGTCATACCGATCCTAAAATAAATCCCGCGGGATC